>NW_009608030.1:287-45770 GCF_000690535.1 Cariama cristata
AGGATGTCACCCGTAGCCACCTTCACCTTGTAGACGGCCATGATGAGCTGCACCGAGGACACGAAGCGACGTTCAAGAGATGCCTTCAAGAAGTGACCACTCGTAGGAACGAGGGGGGGTTTTGGCGTGGAAACTTGCCGGTTTGGGTGGTTTGCATGTCGCAAGCCCTGTGGTCATTGCACAAGCTGGGTGACCGGTCCTTCCTTCTCCAGACGAGGTGTTATCAGATGACCGTTACCAGCCGGCATCCGGCATATCTAATCTCAACAGATGTGGCCATGGGCACATTACCCAAGCGATGGGCCCAGCAGGGGCCACGGCCTTCACTGTGGTCCAGGAGCTCCCTGAGGTCTCCTCCGCCTCCTGCCACGTCCCTGCCTGCTTCGCTGCTCCCACTTCACCAGGCCCAGCAAGGACTTCCCAAAGGAAGGTGGTGGAGCAACTCATCCTGGAAACCATTTCCAGGCACGTAAAGGATGAGCTAAGCAGCAGGAGGAGTCAGCGTGGCTTCACCAAGGAGAAGTCACGCTTGACCAGCTTGATAAATTTCTACGATGTTTTAATTGGCCTAATAGATGAGGGGAGAGCAGTGGACATTGTCTACCTGGACTTTAGGAAGACTTTCAACAGTCTTCCATAAGATCCTCGTAGAGAAGCTGTAGATGTGTGGGCTGGATGAACAGTGAGGTGGGTTGTCAACCGGCTGAACATCAGCAAGTTGCAGGTGACATCAAATTGGGAGAAGCCAAAGGGTCCTGCTGCCACCCAGAGACCCCTCAACAGGCTGGAGAAATGGGCTGAGAGGAACCTCATGAGGTTGTACTAAAGGCCTGCCCCTGGGGAGGGACAACCCCTGGATATAGTGGGGACAGGATGGTGGGGCTGGAAAGCAGCTCGGTAGAAAAGATCCTGGTGGACATCAAAATGACCATGAACCATGAGCCTGTGCTGCTGCAAAGGCAGCTCTCGGTGGAGGGAGGTGGTCCTTCACCTCCATGCTGCTGAGGCCACACCTGAAGGGCTGGGTCCAGTGCTGGGCTTCCCAGTACGAGACAGACGTGGCCATACTGGAGAGAGTCCGGGGACAATGATAAAGGGACCAGGAGGATGTGGTTGAATGGCCGGGGCCATACTCAAGGTTTAGGCTTCCATGATCATGGGTCTACCTTTGAGAAGCTGGATCTGCTAGGAGATGATAGGATTCACTTGACCAGCCGGGACAACTGGGTTTTCACCAACGAGCTGGCTAGACCTCTATGGAAAGCCTTAGACTAAACTTAAGGAAGGGTCACCAAGATGATGAAGAGACTGGAGCATCTCTCCTAGGAGAGGCTGAAGGAGCTGGGATGGCCCAGCCTGGAGAAGGCACTGGGGAGATCTCATCAATGTCTATCAATACCTGCAGGGAGGGTGTGGAGAGGACGGAGGTTTGGACGTGGACCTCATTCTCCAGGAAGATGTAAAAAAAGGAGCTCACCACACGGGTCAAACCCTTGAGGGCACTGGGGTATACTGGGAGCACTGGGGGCAGCTCTGGGTAGGGTGGCTGTGGTCTTTCCTGCCCCCGGCCACCAGTGGAAGCCGGTGTGGGGAAGCTCAGGCCTCCAGCTCCTCCACCGCTACCTCTCTGGAGGCCCCCTGAGCCCCATGGTAGCCCCTGAGAAGGTCTGGTTGCAGCCATGACACCAGCTGGGTCCCTTCCACCACCATTTCGGGAATGACACAAAACCAAGATGGTTCCTTGAGTGTTTAATGACACAGGAAGGGAGAAGACAGGACAGAGACCACTGACAATGGGCACAGGGACACGCAAAAGCACCCCTTGGCCAACACTGGGATGGTAGAGGGGCTCCAGCTCCTCAGACCCCTCCCCTTGGGGGCTGCTGCGGGGTAGAGTTGGCCAACTGAGGACAGGGGTAGCGGCGTTGAGGACGTGTCCATGGGGATGCTCTCCAAGTTCTTGCCGTGGCTCAGCAGGGTTGGAGGAACGGGGACGCTTGGTGTCCCCAAAGGGGCAGTGAGTCCATGGGAGAGCTTCTCATCCAGGTTCAGGCAGTGGGGGGAGGCAGGATTTTGGGGGTTCAGAGGCTCGAGCTGCTCCAGGAGCCCACGCGCAGCTCATGTGTTACCCCCAGAGCTGGGATTAGGGGTAGATGTTTCCTCTGTCCCCAAGGGGACAAGCTACCGGTGAGGTCATTGTGAGAAGGGGGCTAATGGCTACCTTGGGCTGGCCTCTCCTGGTTGTAGGTAGGGACGTTGATCTGGCTGGTCTTTGCAGCCGTCCTCCAGACAGAGAGGATGTTCCTGACGGGAATGTCCTGGTCCAGGACATTCGTGAGGGTGGCCACAGAAGCAGCAGGGACTTGGTTGTCTTCCAGAAAGCACTTAAAGGCATACTTCAGCCTATGGGTGAAGCAGAGCAGGGGGTGATGTGAGCAGGTGGAGGTGGGATGGATGTCCCACCACCCCAGCAGCCAGCCACGGCCAGCACTGACTGCCAGCACTGTCCAGCACAGCCAGCCACGGCCAGCACTGTCTTGGTCAAGGTCGCTGGTCAATGGTGGCTCTCGATGATGGCCAAAATTGCTGGTCAATGATGGCCAACGCCTTGTGCTAGATGCTGCTCTGGGGTTATCTCCAGTGGCATCAAGAGCCAAGGAGGCAGATGATGGTTGGGCATAAGAAAAACCTCTTCCCATCAGGGGTGATGCCACCTTGGGACAGCCCCCAAGATCAGCATCTCCAAAGACGGAGATCCACCAACACAACCAGACAAGGCTTTGAGTAACCTGCATGGAACAGGACTCGGACCGGAGACCTTCAGAGGTTTCTCCCCAACCAAACCCTCCCAGGAAGCCACCATCGCTCTGGCTGTCCCAGGACATGACCTGGACTTACTCATATTCAGGCTGAAATGTGGACAGTGCCACCGTGATCATCTCGTGCAGCTCAATGAGAAAGAGGTCGAGGTTGATGTTGGACAACGTGGAGGTCAGGGCTTTTTTCTTCTTCGGATCCAGTTGCCCTTGGAACTGCTTGGGTACCAGGCAGAAGGGATCCTGCAAAGACCACCAGCTTCAGCAACAAGGAGACCCCAGCACACCCCACCCAGACAGGTCCGGAGGCAATGTCTGATGGAGGAAGGAGAACCACAACCCTCTTGTGTCCTTGAACCTCGTATTAGGGCCACCAGAGAGCTTCCAAGACGTGAGTCAGTCTTGAAAGTACCCAGGGGAGTGGATTATCTTCAGGACAGGTCAGAGATTTTACCCAGGGAAGAGGTGAGACATGGAGATCAAAAATGTCACCTGGCTGCAGCAACGTAGGTTTCCTTTCTCCTCCCAGGTGACCACACCCTACCTCCTCCTCCAACCTCATCCCCCTCACCTGGTTCATCTGTACCAACAGCATGGACCGGCGAGCCGCCAGGACCTGCCACAGTGACAGGATGTGCTTCAGCCGGGTGTTGGGCACCACCTGAAGAAGGGGGACAGAGAGGCACAGGCGTTCAGCTCCTTGGAAAGGTCCCATCAACGCTCAACTCCAGTGTATCCTGGAGGAGGACATCTACAAACCCACATCATCAGCATCCCCCAGGGAGGCATCCCGGGCTGTCTGCAGTGCCCAAGGTGTCCCCGAGGTGTTGGTGGACATGGCATGAAGACCTGGCACCATCCAGCCAAGCTTTTTAAACCCACCCAGGTGCCCAGGACCTCTTTGCTCTGAGCAGGAGACCCCCAACCCTCCATGGACACTTAGACTTGGGGACCTTGGAGCATGTGAAGTTGGTGGGAGCCATTGGGGGAGGCAAAACTCTGCCCAGAGAGGCAGGGGTGAAGGCACGAAGGTCCTGTTTCCCACCCCCCCTGAACCCCTTGCCCACCGGCACGTCCTGGAACTGCTTTGCGCCGGCGTCCATCCTCAGCTCCTGCCGGACATATTCGGGCAGTGGGCGCTCCGGGTCACCACCCGTCACTGCCAGAAACTCAGCAGCCACCTTCAAGGTGGCCAAGGCCTCGGAGATGGCATTGACTGAGCGGGCCTCTTCCATGATGCGCTTCTGCTGGCTGATGCTGAGCAGCTCCTGGCAGTAAGAATGACAAGGATGTGACCTGTTGAGGACTGGGATCGCCATGATGTGATGCCCTCCCACCCTGCTCGCCCCCCTGGCGGAGGAGAACTGAGTCCTGTCAGGTGTCCAACCCCTTGCTTGAGTTGGCCTTGGGTCTTCCCTCACGCCTGCCCGGTCTCTGTGCCCCCATCATGTCACAGGACTCGAGGAGAGACCTCGGAGTTGGATGGAGAAGAAGACCAGCGACCCATTTCCTACCTGGGGCAGCTGGTCCCTGACTTTCATCCTGGTGGCCTGGAGGGTCCTCACGTTGTTGAGGGCAACGGATGGAGCCGTCTGGAAAGGGTTTGGGACAGATGGTTACGAACATGCCGGGTGTCACTTAATGGGGATCAGCAGAGAAGCTCAGCTGGGCAGATGTGAGTCCATGGGATGCCACCGAGGGTTGTGCAGGAGGTGGTCAACGACCTCCTGAGGCCACTGTGGGGTTGTGGAGATCAGGGTAGGTCCCTGATGGCTGGAGGAAGGCATCTCCATGTAGGAGGACCTGGGGAGCTCACAGCCTCACCTCCATCCCCAGCAAGGTGATGGAGAAAGTCCTCTTGGGACCTATTTCCACGGACCAAAAGGGTCCAGCGTGGACTGATCTCCACCTTTAGGAGAGTACACACACCCCGGTTGCTGCAGGACAGCCTGGTTCCGGTCTCAAGTCCCCTTTTTCCACCAGCTCCAGGCTTCATTCTCACAGAACGGAGCCCAACAGCCCCAGCCAGAGATGTGCTCCTCCAAGGTGGTTCAGAGTCTCACTTTGGACCATACATAACCCTGGAAGACGCTTCCTGAAGTTCTTTGAACAGCTACCAACTCCTCCCTCATTCTCAAAGAAACCAGGTTGGCTTCCCCTTCACAAAAGACAGGGCTGTAGGTCCTCACACTACCTTTTAGGCCACCATTTCATGACCACAGAAGTGGTTTCTGGCCATGGCACTCCTTCGAAACCTGAGGAACAGACACAGATGCACAGCAGGCATCTGCCAATGCCTCCAAGTTGAGTCTGCCGACCCCAGAAAGGCAAGTAGAAGATGCTGGCAAGAGTCCTCAACCCCACTGCTGGCTCAGGACAACTCAACTTGGCCGCTGCTGAGCTCACCTGAGCTTTGATGATGGGCTTTCCGCTGATGAAGCGATGAACAACTTGCCGCTGCAGCATCTGGAAGTCGAAGTATGTCGTCTTGGTGCCATCTTCAGCTATCTCGTACTGCAAGTTGGCGAGTGCCATGGTCACCAGATCACTCTCGGTTATCGCCAGCACGGAGGAGGGCTTCACCTCTTCTGCGGAGATGGATCTGGAAGAGAAAAGGTTGCTCTGTGCGGTTACAGGACTTCTCGCCTCATCCTAATCTGCCATCAAGGACCCGCTTTGCCGAACACCATGCCACCAGGACGTTGCAACGGCATCGTTTGGCTGCCACAGCTTCCCTGCAAGCCCCACACCAGCCCTGAAAACCTCTCACGGAGCCTTTACAGAGGGTGGAGGAGATGGACAAGCCCTAGAGCGAGTGGTTTGAGACCTACCGCTGCCTCTCCCTGGTGATACGCGCAGCCGTGTCAACGCAGCTGTTTTGCAGCTTTATGAGGAACGTGGTCACCAAGTGGCTGATGGATGGTTGGGTGGGGAGGAGGTAAAGGATGGCAGTGTTGGTGTTAATGTCGTTCGGTGAGAGGTCCGGCAGGATGGTGATGCCTGTAAAAGGGCGGAACAGTCTTTGACCTGCTGTACGGATCCCAGGGGAAATTCACTCTTTCATTGAGGTCTTGGAAGGGGTTTTTTTATTAGGTTTTGTATTTCCAGAAGGGTTTTTAGTAGATGGAAAGCGAGCAAGCTCAGAAATTTTGCTAGGAAGGGTAGTTGCAGAAAGCAGCTCAGCTTTGGAGCACCTCTAGAAGAAATGGCCACGGAAAGAGGGACGTGACATCCTGGGGATGACCCCATACCCGAGCTGGATGGATTCATCTTAATATTGCTCCAAACTTTGCAGATCGTCACTATAGCTCTGCCAAAGGCCAAACGTTGGTCCCCTGTGGACACAGAGAGAAAAGAAAACAGCCCTGTCAAGGCATCCTCCCAGGAGACAGGTCAGGTCAAAGGATGTCTCCCAACAATTACATCAGCGGAGGTGTCACCACGCTGCACGTTGGCTTGAGCTGGGCTTTGAGCCTGCGTGAGACCATGCATGACCTCAATCAACCAGGCACCACGATCTAGGAGCTGAAAAGCCCGTCTCACCTATCTTGCTTGCTCACGGCAGAAGAACCTCGCCAAGCACCAAATGCCCCAGGAGAAAGGATCTGCCCTGGATCCATCTCAATGCCTGAGAACTCCACCCTCTCCTAAATTCCCCCCCAAAACTGCTCCTGCAGAGGCACCCCTAGCCTCGATGGGCTGCTCTTGTGTTGGTTGGGTTGGCTCCACCATGCAAACTACGGCAGCAGCTTCTCAGCGGAGCATCTGGGTGCTGAGGGGTCTTTAACGCCCGCATCCCCAGGCATGATGGAATTCCGTATCGCACCTGAAAGTTCGGGCTGGTCCAGGAATTGCTGGACTGTGTAGTGTTCCCCTTTATGGCTGTTCTGGAAGAAGTGGATCAGGGCATTCTGCAGACGGAAAATGTCGGGCAGGTGTCGGATATGTTGGATGTTCTCAAGCTGGAAGAGAAAATTCAGCGTGATTCAAGGGACAGGGATCCCATCTGGCACCGTGGGGTAAACTGGAGGTGGATCTTGTATTTCTTGGATGCTCCAAAGAAACACGGGGGTGAAGAAAATCACCCCAGTGCCCCACAGAAACCAACCAGGCTGAATCTACTGCGTGTGCTTTGGTGGAGAGAGGATGTTCCCACAACCAACCTTCGACAGGAGCTCCAGGAGAATGGGGTACGGATTGTCAGCACCTCCTCCATCTTCCTGCTGCAGGAGATGCATCAGGGTCTGGATGGTCATCTTCTGTTCATATCTCCACATGCAGGGCTGGTTGATCAACCCCTGCCTCGGCAGGTCTTCGAAAGGTGGTGTCTGGCCGTAAGCTATTTTCAGGAGGAGGCTGGAGCTGTTCATCCTCTGCTCCTTGACAGAATTAAGGCTCTGCTCCAATTCCTGCAAGAACCCAAAGGTCGTTAGGAGCCACCCCTCCTTACTCAAGTAGCCTGAGGGGGTTCACGGGGTCTTAAGGCAAAGAAAAGCAACGAGGGCTCTGGAGAAGTCAGGGGCATGATGAGAACTTGTCACCAAAGGGACCAGAACAGAACTGCCCAGGGAGAAACCCACAGGTGATTTTCTCCAAGGGAAGAAACCCAAATGGTTTCCAAGGAGGATGTGAATCGGCATATAAAAAGCATCCAAGAAGCCAGCTCTCTGTAGGAGCAGAGCAGGAGGCCACACGAGGATGAGGTCCCGTTCAAAAAAAGCAGGGATAAATCTCTTTTCTTCCACGTGGGAAGACCCCGAGTTCAGCAGATGTGTCTGGACGTGGCCACGACCACCAGCAAAGCAGTGCTTTGGGTACGCGATACCTGTGAGCAGCGGCTGGGCACAGGCATACCTGGAAAAAGGGCTGAGCCAGGGCTTTGAAGGAGGTTTCCCATTTTTCTCGGTCTTCTTTCTCACGCAGGATGCTCAAGGCTACACCCTCATCTGTGGAAGACACAAAGGAATACGTGAGTTTTTACCCTGTAGGCCCTGCGGTCTGCCCAGAGCTTTGTTGGGTTTCTTGACAGCGAGGAGTAAGATGATGTAGAAATAAGAGGAACCGAGGGCAGAAGGGATGACACAGATGTCTACTTGGAGCAAACTATCTCCCAGTCTGCTCAGGCCCTCAAGCTGGTCTGGCTCGAGCGCTTTGAACGAGCTCACTGCCCTCATGGTCCTTCCTGTCTTCTCACCGGTTTGCCAGGATGGAGATTGTCCCAGGAAGGAGGAACCAATGACACCGGTCCCGGTTAAAACCCAACCACCGTGAGCCTGCTGGTGACCTCCCAGAGCTTCCCAGCATCTCTCTACCTGTTCGGTTGTCATTGCTCAGGTGCTGTAGGAACAGATGGACAGTCAACACAGCGTCCTCCATGTTCCTGCAGCTTCTGCCAGGCACACCACGTCTTTCTGAAGGTGGCCCCAGAAGAACTCTTCCACATCCTTCGGTTCCTCTTTCATCAGGTTTAGAATTGCCTGGAAGATGGGACAGGTTCCTCCGTTAGGCTCTCAAGAAGGTCTCATCCCAAGCTAGGCTGAACCCTCCTCACAGCATGACGGTTGCTCACCTCTTTGTCAGCCCAGATCCCCAGCAAGAGGGATGAATGGAGCAGAGTTCTTGCAAGACCGACGCAGGCAGGCGACAGGCACCTCTCCAGCTCATTTCTCCTCAAGACAGGGCTCCCCAAGATGTACCCTTTCTCCGTTTTATCCTTGGTGCTGTGTTCAGAAAGAGCAATTACCCACCACTTCTTTTGCTAGGTCCCACAATGGAGTCACAGGACACAGAGACCTTTGCTTTGGCCAACCACGGCATTTTTCCCCATGCCCGTGGTTCTGCGGGAGGGTTAGATGGACAGGTGAAGCCCTCTGGGGCTGCGGAGCCAGGAGGGCTGACTTACATCTCCTTATGCATGAAGCCCGTCTCTGCTTTGTGGTCAGTTCCCCCGACGGCGGCACCACACACGCATGTCTTCACTTCCATGGGAAGCCCACACTGGATTTGGACACATGAGGGTGGAATGAGAGAGAAGGTTGGAAGCCCAGCCGGGTGCTGAAGGCATCTAGCAAAAGCTGAGGGCACCCAGGGAGTTTCCATGTCCTCCACCTGGCTTTCTGCAGGGGGTCATTGCAACAGCTAACGAGAGGCAGGAGGAGATGCGTGTCTACGAGCAAACATCTCCAGACCAACCAGGTTCTTCCTACAGCCAGCAGGATATGTTTAGGTGTCAATCTGGGGATGAGACTAACAAAGACCTGGAAGGACCCGCTTCGCTCCACCGCTCCCATGAGGAGACACGAATTCCAGAGCCTCGCTGGAAGATGAACCCAACTGACTTGGAGATGAGCCCAACTGACTTCTGAGCCTTGCAGCGGCTCTGGCTGCTAAAGGATCACTTGACACAGAGGTGACATCAGAGTCCACGTTAGGAGGGGAGCAGGGAAGCAGGAGGAGCGTCTATAGCAACCACCCAGTAGAAACAGCAGGGCCAAGGGGCCAAGGTGTGCTTCAAGATGGTGCAGAGGGCCTGGGCACCTCTGGGAGCCAGAAGAAGACCTGAGAAGCTCATCCCAAACCTGGCTTTTTCCCATGGAGGTGACAGAGATGCAATGAGAAGTGCAAGAAGACTGAGCTGCAAAGACCACCAGCCAGAAGGAGACACTTACGTTGGTGACAGTCCAGAACATGCCACACTGGGAACAAGCTATGTGGGAAAAAGGATATGGTTAGTCAGTCATCTCCCACAACAACCTCCATGATGGCAACGTGGCCAGAAGCTCACCAAGAGGGTGACAGGCCTGGCTCCCACCTCCTGGCACCCAGCCCCACCACGTGCCTCCCACAGAGCTTGTCAAAAAGGGACCCAAAGTTGCTCCACCCAGGTGGAGATCATGAAGGACTCAACAGAAGGACAGAGTTGGTCTTCAAGAGTCTTTAATCCCTTCCTTCCATCCCCCAGCTGATCTGAATCAGCTGCTGGTGGGTCCCCTACATGCACAGGAGCAAGGAGATTCTCCCAATACTTACTCCAAATCTTCTCCGTTTTACCCATTTTCCAGTTCTTCTCATCAAAAAGCAGGTCTCCAGGCATGGTGGGAAGGTAGGACCCCTTGGAAAGGAAACATGGTAGAAAGTGAGACACAGGGTAACCATCTTCTGGGCTCTCTTCCCACCCATCTGAGGAACAATTCTTCTAAAGCAAACAGTGGGGAGGAAGGGTCCTCCTGCACGGCCTCCGTCAACAGGGACGAACTTCTGGTGAGGGAATGGGGACCAAGTGAGGGAGCGAGGTACATCAGAGAGGGAGACGTGAGGCTGGAGTGACCAGACTTGAGCCAAGTCCCCAAGAATCCCAGTTATTTATGAGTTTTGATTCTGGAACTGAATATATCATGGGCCAAACATGGCCTTGATGGGAAGGGAGAGGATCCAGAGGTGGCCGTTGCCTTCATTTCCAAGAAAAGCAGTACGACATCCTGGCTGCTTCCTGCAGCCCTCAAATAACAGGAACAACTCACGTATGGACAGACCCGAGGGAAAGCCCAGCTCAGGCATGAGCATCTCCACCATCATCTGAGTGATGGAAGACCTTTAGCAGAAGGAGGATGCTCAGGTTGGGCTTCAAACCATCCAATCTCTGCCAACGAAGCTCTGCAAGGCCCACAGCTCCCCTTGAGTCGGCAGAGAGACGGGCATCTCCAGTAGACCATACATCTCATCCACATTTGAAGTGGACCAAGATGGATGGTCAGTTACCTCTCAGCCCAAGGAACGAGAAGGAAGAGGAACGACGATCTAGAAAGCAACAAGCTGACCAAAACAAAGCCTGTCTGCCAGGACATGTTGCGCCAGGAGAGTGGAGTGGAGAGACCTGTGCACCTCAGCCTTGCAACGCACCTTCACCAAGCCAGGGTTGAAGCAGATGTTCTTGAGAAGGTGAGTGATGTGGCTTGGGAACAAGGCCAGAGTAAGCCCAGTGTGAAAGACCACCTCCAGCAAGCCTGGGTCTTCACCTTTACCCAAAGCATCCATGATCTTCTTCAGTTTGTCTTCCAGCAGCTCATCTGGGGTGGATGGCAACCGGAGGATGTTCCACATTTGTTTCATGATAGACTGCAAAAGTTGAACAAAATAGACGTAAGTGAAGGCAACCAGCAAGGCACCTCCCCGTGAGGGGTCTTCTGGCTTCACCGCTGAGGTTCAGCATCCATGCAAAGTCCCATTTGTGTCCCCTAGCAGCAGGAAGCTGCCACAGTTCTCGATCAATACAGATGGAAACCTCTGGTTTCCAGGAGGTTCCAGATCAACCAACCATTCCAGATCAACCAATGGTTCCAGACTAATCAACAGTTCCAGATCAACCAACGGTCCCAGACCAAGCAACAGTTCCCGATCAATCAATGGTTCCAAATCAACCAATGGTTCCAGACCAAAAACAGTGGAAACCTTCTGTCAGAGACACGACGGATACTCACAATCAAGCTCTGGTTTTCTGCGGAATCTTTGTTTTTTAGCTGTTCTTGTGCTTTGTCCAGCACCGAAAACATGAGCGTTGTATTCGACCAGGCGCTTCTATCCTAAAAACACAGATGCGTATTGTCATCCTAAAAAGCAAGTGGAAGGGCACGAAGAGGAGGTTGACTGCACCCTGTGAGGGCTGGTCGGTCTCCTCAAGGGGAAGGGAGCCTCGTGAATCAGTTTTATAGGGCTCGAGCTCGGCAAATCCCACCCCCCTCAGCTCTGCTTCAGCACAAAGCTCTCAAGAAACAACCCACCTGCGAAATTTCTACACCTCGGGGTAAAATCCACTTCTCCACTTGGAGGAACTTCCACATAGAGGTGAGCCCATAGATGTCACAGAGATTTCTGATGAGGAACACCTGAGGCCACGGAGTCGGAGCCTTTGCAACCAGCATCTTCATTGCGTTCACCAGGTCTTGCTCTTTCTCATCCCCCGTGGCAGCAGGTGGCTGGCGATCGGCACCTGGAAAGGAGGTTTCTCGTTATGCGCAGTCCCCACTGGTGGCACGTTACAGGAATGAGGTCGCGAGAGGATTAACGAGGTGGTGGAGTTAATGGGTTGCTGATAGGGGTGACAGGCTATCAGGCGGAGACCAGATATGGTGTAGGTCTTGCCCAAGACCCACAGCATGGCCAAAGGTAATCAACACTCTCGTTATCCCTTGCTCCCCTCTCCTCCCCAAAGCAGGGACACCTCTTTGGTAAGGTTTGCGCCTCCGACTACATCGGATGAGACCTGGGTAGAATTAAGATATTTAGCACGAACGGAGACAGTGTATTTATCACCGGCAATCTCTAAGAACCTGTATCTGTTGCTTCAATGAACTACACTATTTGTGCATCTGGCCGTGGTCGTTTGTGGAACGCGACTAGACTTCGAGTGTATCGCACTAGTTGTGCATCCGTAGCCGTGCTAGTTCAATTTAACGCCGAATCGGCTATTGAATGTGACCGGGTATTGGGTATCATCCAGAATCTAAGCCCAGCTGCCCCCAGCCTCTCTAATATCTGAGGGGAACGCAAGGGGGTTTATTTTCTGTCAAATTTCCATACTCTTAATGCAACACAGGTCACACGTGTCCTTCACCAACGCAGCCCCTAGAGCTGTTTAGGTTGCAGTAGGATCTAGGTTGTGGGAGGATCTTCTCCCTGTAGGTTGAAATATGGCTTCAAGCCAACGTACAGAGGATCTCTTAATACGTAGGGAAATACTTGGAGAACACAGTGAGTCTGGGGACTGAAGTGCTGGAAAGTTTGTCCAAAACAACTTCAATTTTCATAAAACCAGTGATTTTCTAGCAAAAACCTTCAAGGTTAGACTTTTGGGGGGGGGACTTGTTCTAGACCTGCTTAGGGGTAGGCGCAGTTCTCATGCTACGCTAAGCAAAAGAACTCACCGGAAAGCATCCGTCTGCCGAGCACGGTGGCCACGTGGCTGATGGAGAGCCGGAGCTGGGCGATAAACTGGAGGGTGTCAATTCTTGAGACCTCGGGCTCGCAGAAAGCAGACAGGTCTGCGGTGGAGAGGCAGTTTTCAGCAAGCTGGCTGATGTCTTCTTCAGGAGGATACATAAAATCCTGCGAGCGAAAACGAGACAATTTTTAAGAGCCTGAAGGTGGATTATAACTGAGCAGCTCCTTCTCCTTCTTTGCGCCTTCTCCTCATCTTTAAGGTGAGCTCTTCCTTTGGTTCCATAAAAAGAGGGAGGGGGAGTAATTAATGTGATTAACAGGTTTTAGCTGGGGTGGTGGCTTCAAGTTATGGTGTTCGTTGGGATTCCCGGTGCATCCCAATGGGCACTCACCTCCAGACAGTGCACCACCATGAAGTAGAAATGGTCCATGTTACTTTGGTTGGATATTATCTTTTCCTCCATCTGGGACAGGTATTCTTCCAAGTGAACTTTGACGTTGTTGAACCTAGGGTAGAAAAGGAGACGGAGCATCAGCATCCACGTAGCCAAGGGGTTCGGCAATGGGGTTTGGGAACAACCTCGGGGCTGACCCGCATCGCAGCAGCAGCTTCAGGAGGGAGGACTGGATGGTAGGACTGGTGTCCATGCACTCTTCAAAGGGCGACAACTCACTTTTCGGCTTGTACACTAGGAAGGAAGGATGACATCTGTTATTTGACTTCCAAGAGCGCGAGGTCAGCTGCGGGTAGAGTGCAATCAAGCTCTTTTACCCCTTTTCCCTGCCTGATGCTCAGGGTTGGGCTTGCAAGCCACAAACTTTATCAATCGCTGAATGATTTCGGCAGATGGTGCCTCCCTGTCTCCCAAAAAGTACATGGTGATGAACTCAACGAAGAAGGAATTGCATTTCCTCCTGAATTTGTTGTGACAGGCAACAGCTTCCCTAGAGAGAAGAAGAAAACAGAGACTCATGGTCAACCTCCAATCAAGGAAAGAAACAACGTCACTCTCTCTGCAGCAAATGGGACCCAAACCAGGGCAATGAGATGGCCATTTCTTCAGGCACCAGCATCTTCTAGCCCAATATTTAAGATGAAAACACTTGAGACAGGCAGGTTTTTGCCAGCACCGGGATACCTCGTGGCCTCCGAAGCCGTGGGTGTGTAATCCTCCGGGAATTCCTCCTTGCAGATCTTACACTGCTTGTTCGACCACTCCAGGATGCAGCGAGTGCAGAAGATGTGGCTGCAGGGCAGCTCCGCTGGGTCGGTGATCTCCCGCAGGCAGCTCTTGCATTCCTTCACACCCTTCCTGAGGGAAACCACCAAAAGAAGAGGCAGCTCAGCGCCGCTGCCGGATTTGAGGAGGAGCACGAGTTGGCTCCTGCCTAACGTACACCCTGGGGCGGGGATGAAACTGGATGGGCACTTTTGCCCAGTCCCACCGGTGAGTAAAGAACCAGGGCGACCCACCACCACTTTAAGAACCAGCAGCTTCTAAGCTGCCTGAGGGCCATCCCGTCTCGGAGAGGCAACACTCCGTGATGAGGATGGCTGGGTGAAGGGGATGGAGAGCCGGGGTGCTCAGGGGAGCTGGTTTCTTTGGCACCACACCAAAGAGAAGTTCCTCCAGAGATGATTCATCACCTCCAAGACAGGGTCTCACCCCTTGGCTTCATCCGTGTGGCTTCCCTTTGGCCCAAAGAGGTTCACCCCTAGTCCTGACGTATTTCTCCACCCTTTACAAACATCGCATAGATGGAGAAGGACCCCAAAGTCAACTTTTTTTCAGCTGAGACTTACACCAGATACACCACATCGGCGTTCTCGTTGCATTTCTTCAGCACTTTCGTCACCAAATCAAAAGTCTTCTCCAGCTCAAATCCTGGGGCTGCATAGAGGCGCTGTAAAAGACAAACACACAGCACGAGTTCAGCAGAAATATCTCTCTGGTACATGGAGGACAAACATTACGGGATGTCAGTGCTGCAGGGACCCAGGGTTAGGCAGAGAATTAAGCAGATCCACGTATGGATGTCTCTGTGCAGACCTCTGAGGGTAAGCGACCTAGATCAACCCTTAAAATTCTCAAGAAAGCCTTCCTTGATTCCGAATTCTCATTTTGGATTCTGAATCCAAATAGTCTTTGTCTCTTGGATGGTGTTTCCAGTCTTTTCCCATTCCTAAGCCCTCCCTACAGCTGGGATCAGAGGTCTCCTGGAAGAGAAAAGCTCTCCCAAGCTTCACAGCCATGAGCCACCCCAGGAAACACCTACGTTCCAGAGGAAGATGAACTGCTTCACCACAAGCCTCAGGAGTTTCTCCTCTATTTGTGTCTCATTGTGCAGCAGGTGGTCAATCAACATGTAGACAATGTTGGTGCAGGTCCAGCGATGTCTGTAAAACACAGACCGAGTAGGTTGGACCACAGACCTCCTGAGCTCCCTTCTGTCACATTTCTGTGACTTATCCCAGGTAGCGAGTGGTCACTTGAGGATACAAGACCTTCTGAGATGATAGCATTAGAGGGAGAAAGACATGGCATGGTCCTGTCTACGCTGCTTGTTTCAACAAACCTCGGGCCAAGGAGAAACTGCCAGCCCATTTCTGGGTGTCGTCTCTGGAGAGACCTCCTCATCCCACTCCAGAAAGCGTTTTGGCACCATCAAGCACGCAAGGAGAAATTCCACCAGAACTAAGCAATTTGATCACGGTGAAACATCCACCACTGTTGTTTGGGTTTTTTTGGAGCCACTTTTTTGTGTCACGTGTTTGCGATAATGAGGAAGGAGCAGGAAGGAGTGGACAGTTGGAGGACTTGTGACTCCAGCTCCCCAAGAGGAGGGTGGCTTCAGTTCACCTGACCTTCAGACATCAAGAAGTTTGCTTGCGCTATTGTGAACAGAGAGTGACTAAACTTACAACACACTCTCCAGGAGTTTCTTCTTCTTCGGGTAGAACTGAAGCTGGTAGTTGTCCAGACTGATCCACTCCACCCAGGGCTTAATGGACTTGACGCTTTTCAGCCACGCTATGCAGGCATCAAAGGGCAAAAGTCCATTTTCGCAGGGCTGCACTTTCTTCAGGAGAATGTTCAAGGCATCAAGAGTGACAAACTGAAATGACATTTGCAAAGAGAGAGAAAGAGTCGAGGTAAAGAGCTGACCTCGCTGGTGGGTGGCCCAGAGGGCAGGGATACTGCATGACTAGATGCTGGTATAGCTTTTGGAGTAGTTGACAGGGCTAAGTTAGAAAGAAATGGACTTTAACGGGTGAAGTTCTGGCACCTGTAAACCAGGAAGGGCTTTAATGAGCCTAACCACACCCTGTAGAAAGAAGGATCTTGGAGTCGCCGCGGGGAGTTTTCTAAAGACCTTAGCTTGGTGCTCGAAGCTATAAGCATCTTAGGAGGGATTCGGACATCTCCACATGGACGCGGCAAGCCAAGGAGCTGAAGCCCAACACTGAAGCGCGACACAACGAATCCCACCCACCTCTAGAGTCAAAGTGTCTAAGAGAACCTCAACGTGATACCCAGAGTCATACAAACACAAGGATGTCTTAGTAATTACATCGTACGTAATTAAATGATGGAAGTTGTGAAGACCATCGTGTTCAAATGCCATAGGAGAAGAGTTAGAGGGCAAACAGAGATCTTTGCTCACCATTTCTGGGGGGTTCTTCTCATACACTGCCTGCAGCTCGCTTATGACAGTGTCATTGCTTTTTGCTATGTCAACGAAGAGCTGATAATCGTCTTGGAGGTAGAAATATTCCATGTGAAGCCAAATTGGGGAAAAGCTCATCTCCCCTCTGCCCACAGAGGAGCAGAGTTGTTTTGCGCTGGCTAGGAAAACTTTTGAGAGAATCTGCAGGTAAAATAAAAGGCGTTATTTCTGCTCAAAGCAAACGGCAAGGGGAGTAAGGTGGGATGCTCAGTATTGCTGCTGTATCCCACGTGAAGTTTCCTCATTAAAAATAGTTCTCAAGGTGGAATTAAGACCGAATGGTCACAACAGTTGAGGAGCAGCCACAGAGCAGCACAAGGGAGGGTTTAACAAAACACCAGATTTGGCCAGGAAGGATAAGAGCGAGGGCCAAAGCCAACGGCAGGTGAAGGCGGTGCTCTACCCAACCCTACTCACCTCATAGACGGAGAAATCTTGTCCAGGAAAAGCCATCCTGAGGAAGTCGTTGGCGTAACAGCGTAGCATGTCCAGATTGCTGCCATCTGGCATCAAGATGTTCTTGACGAAGGTTGGGTAGAATCTGGCCACTTCCTCCGTCGGCTTCTTGGGCTGATCTAGAAGGGGACAGCAAAGAGAGTTATGGCCACTTAGCAGAAAATGGGAACTCCTCGTTAAGACTGAGGTGGACGCGTGGCTGAGCGCAAGGCCACAGGTGAAGAGGCACAATGCCTCTCTTGGAAGAGGAGATACAATGCGGAAGAGATGCACAACACAGTTCTGGGTCATCTCAGTCAGGAATAGAGCCCCCATGGTTCCTCCTACTAAGGATGAGGATTTTTGGCAGCTTTGCTGGGTTAAAGCTCCCCTTGGAAAGTCTGATGTTACCTTTCATGTGATAGACCTTCTCCCATATGCCATCCAGGTAGGCTTTCAAAACCCAACTGAATGGGAACTGGCAGAAGAGGGAGATGTTGGGGTCTTCGGTCATTGATAACACGGAAATCTTAGCATCCGCCGCCCTTGAATTCAAACAGCACAGAAAGAAGCATTAAATTGTGCAACCGACTGTAGCTGTCCAGAGATGGATCACCTCAGAGGAGTTCCTGACTCCCACTGACCTGTGTTCTCTTTAAAGGAGTTCAGAAACCTGGGGAGAAATTTGGTAGGAAAATCAGGGAAAACTGGGCAAGAGTAGGGAAGGAGCCAATTTTGCCGACATTTTAAAACAACAGGGAACTTTTGGTGCCAGCGACTTGCCAGCCAAGACCTTCCATGGCTAGGTTATAAACATCTGCACCTCAAGTATGAGCTACCGTTTCACTACAAACACCAGCTTTTACTCTCCTAAGGAAAACCACCTCATTGTACATTTACTCCCATCTCTTACTTCCTGGTGTATTTAATTTTTAGGAATGTTTCTTCTTGGAACATCTGGAGCCACACTTCTGCGAGTGGAGAGCCTTGAGAGATGTGATCCAGGTTGTTGTTGGCATCCACCACAGCGAGAATTTGGGCAAAGATGTTGGCCACAATATCTTCCAGGTGCATCCAGAGCGCTTGCCTGAAAAAGGAGATGACACGGCTCATCACATCGCTTCCCTGCCTCCCATCGAGAAACCCTCCTCTACCCAGGGGACAGCCTTGGTCTTGAAGACCAACAAGTCAACCAAAACAACCCAACCGCTTCTGAAGATGCCAAATGTGGACATCCAGGCTTGACATTAACCATCCTTGTCCATCTCACAGTTTGCTTCCAGAAAAGTCCTTCCAAAAGAAGCTTCCTCAAAATCAACAGTGCTCTTAATTAATTTGCTATTTTTGAGACTGTGACCTTTCAGCAAGCCCCTGCCTTGTTCTAGGCTGATAAGAAAACCCACGTATTTAGATGCTTCTCGGTTGTCACGTCTTGGTCTTTAAGCAAGGTGCCTCACACTTCACGCAGAACAGTTTTAGGAACAGAATTACTTGACATTAGGAAGGTGGCCCACGGCCAGCACTACCTGAACGATCTGTCTTCCAGGATGAATTCGGTAGCGAGCGCCCTGCGGAAAATCCATCCCCTTGGTTCTTGGATCGGTTTCTCTCGTTCTTGTAGGAGGCAACAAATTCTCTTCTTCAGGATGGTCATAAAGTGGCTGGAAACTAATCACAAAACAGCGATGGTTAAAACCCTCCTGGCGCTCATCTCCAAGTAGGAGACTCCATCAAAAAACCTGCAAGGGATTTTGGTTGCCACAGTTTTCCACTCAAAAAAAATCACGCCAACTCATATGTTTTTTTCTCAGTCCTATGCAAAAATCAACTTCCACTGGCAAGGGACGTCTGTCTGGGATCATCCACCAAGGTCTGCAGCAAAGCTTTGCGATTTAGCACAGATTCTGATCGCGCACGTCAGGGACTGTGCCAGGAGGTGAAGGAGGCTCCATGCAACCTCACCCTCTGTCTCTTGGGTGTTTCTCCACCCACGATGGCTTTGAGGGACACCAGAACCAGCTCTTAACCTGTTTGTTGACTTCTTCCAGCCACACAACGTGGAAGAAGGAGCTACTAGTTCTCTCTACTCACACATACCGCTACTCTGAGAGTGGAAAAGCAAGTTGTGAAGGATCTTGATTCTCTCCGTTGGACGTTGGCTGTTGTCCTTCTTGTCCTCCAGCTGGACCACGGCCTTCTGGATGCTCCCTTTGATCATTGCATCTACGTTTAGGAATTGTGGCTGGAAAAGACTGGAGGTCAGCTGGTTGTTCAACACTACTTCGTTCTCATTTGCCCGGGGACGCTTGTTCTGGAACATCATCTTCTCCAGAACTTAGTACAGTGGGCTCCAAGATCTGTACCCATCTCACCATCCCAACAAACCCTGGTTAAGCCACTCCCCGTGGCATGGAGGGCTGCTGATGTCCCCGGTAAAGGACACTGCTTTGCTGACAACGACAAAAGGCTCCTGGCGTTGTGCAGGTCGCTCACAGAGGGGCTGGGAGACCACCACCCTACTCACAACGTGACCCCAGGAAGATCTGCAACTATTTCATGTGACAAGATACCAGCCCACGCAAGGACCTTCAAAAGCAGATCCCAAAATGTCTGTTGATCCCCAAGCCAGTTCTTGCACAATGACAAGCCACTAAAATGAGGAGAAAAAAAAGAAAAACGAAAAAAAATCATACGTTTTCCTCTGGGTAAAGACCTGACTCCGTGAGGCTTCCCAGGGCAGCAGAATCCTCTGGAGAACCTGAAATCACAATCAACCACACGACTCAGCTGTTACAACCCCAACAAGAGACACTTCCATCCAGAGAAGGCGTCAGGAGTGCCTTGACAATCAACAGGGAGAAATAAAGCAGAACTGGGGTGGAAGCCACCCAGCTGCTTGGTATCGGCTTCTTGATGACATCAGACCCTCAGGTTTGGGAAGCAATTGGCTGGACACCTCTAAGCAAGAACACGGATTCAAGGAGCTACCCAGAGTTGGCTTGTGATGACGGATCAAACCGTTTCCACCCTGTTTGCCCAACCATCTAGTCAAAGAACGGGGGTCAACAAGCGCGTGTTGACTCCATACGGAAGTCTCCAGCTGCACAGATAGTTTGTCATGGTTAAATGCTGCTCCGCCATGACAGCTGGCCCGTCAGGAGGCAAAGGCTGCATTGCTATGAAGATCTTAGAAGCCGCAAGTGCTCCTGGGACCCACAGCTTGGGACCTGCTTGATCCAGGTGTGTTTTTAACCACAGGTGGGACATCGGAGGATGAGGCAGTGGGCTTCTGGAAGGGATAGCAGTGGGGAGACGGTGGGTTTATGGTGAGAGACTTTTTACCTGTTGGGAGATGCTGCAGGGAGCTGCTGGCGAAAATCTCGGCAATGCTCATTTTGGAGAGCTGGCTGAGATTGGCTTTAAAGTTCTCTGGGGGCATCAAGTCATCCAAGTGGGTGGACTTCCACTGGCCTGGAGAGGCAAGAGGATGGATCAGTCCACCTGCTCTCTTTTGGTGCATCAACCATTTGGAAAACCAGCGAGCTTGGCTGCTTGGATTTACCAGCCAACCAGGGCAGGAAGACGGCGAGAGATGGAAGATCCACCACTTCACGTGTCTTCTCTGCACGTCTTCATCTTCCCCTCCCACTCTTTTCCCAACCCAAAGTAGCGAGTGTAACCTTACCGCTGTCAAAAGCCAGGTAGCTGCACCCTCCCAGGACCCGTGGGACTTTCGTGATCAGCACAACGTGCAACAGATGGGGGCTGGCCGACCTCCTGCGCTCGTCTGTGATGCAGTACCTGGAAGCACCACCAGAAGGTCAGAGCTGGTTAATTCCCGCCTCGTTTGATCGATTGTCTCCAAGCACCGATTGCGTCTCCTCCCTCTATGAGCCCTTCCAAGGGTTTCATCTCCCTCCCCACCAAAGGCTGCAGTTGGTTCAAGTCTTAGGGGGCAAAAAGAGGCCAAAAGGCAGCACAGGTTTCTGAGAAGCACATTGTGCCTGGAAGGAGGAGGAGGAGAGGAGAATGGAGGAGAGGAGAATGGAGGAGGAGGAAGAAGAAAGGACAGAGGAAGGCTGCTTACTTGGCACAGGCCAGGAGTCTTTTGCTGCTCTGCGGCTCATCAAAATGAAACTGAACGAGGAGCAGTCTCACTTCTCGCGGCTCTCTGAAGAAATTCCTACAACGAAACGGCCTCTTTACTGCTTTCTCTGAGACGGATCTCACCCCGCCCCGCCCCGAAGCAGTGTGGGAAGTGGAAACCACCTGCACGATTAAAGAAAAGAAATAGCAGAGCCCACCTGAGGTCCTGGCGGAAAGCGTGTTCGGTGTCAAACTGGCTTAGGAAGAGGCAGTGGATTGGGAGATTGAGCGCCGTCCTCAGCACTTCCAAATCCTTCAGGTTTAGCAGCCTGGCATGGGTAGAAACCTGCGGTAAAAAGGGAAATCAAAACTGGTTCTCCTGCTGCCTCAAGCGGGTGGGATCCTCCAGGACATCTCCATTGGTGCTTGGTGCTCATCTACAGGCAACTGGAAGGTGCCTTGAGTATCTCAGCCTAAACCAGAGCTGAGCAGATCCTGTCTTCCTCCTGAGGAAGGGCAGAGTCTACCCTGGCTGCAGATGACCACGGAGGCAAAGAGGATGGACATAAGCCCATCACTGGCCTGGCCTAACCAAGATCATGGAGCCACCACGCTCACTTGGAAAACAAACAGCACCCTTGGGTGCTTTACAATCAAACAGGAATACCTGCAGGCACAGCCCGGTGGTGCTCCCTTTCTTCTTCTGCTGGTTCATCAACTCACACAAGAGGCTGGCCAAGCTGTTGTGCTTCTGCTTGATGAAATACAGGTCCTGGATCTGCTCAGCGTCCTTCAGAGCAGAGTATTTAAGGCGCAGGATGGAGTCAGGAGTGGCACACTCCACCAGTTTGCCTATGGCAGTGGAGAGGACCTGCTCTCCGTAGCATTCGTAGCCTCCACAGTGGAGGTGCTGGGAGCTCTCCAGCACGATGGCGGCAGCCATGTCATCACTGAAGCCGATGAAGACGTCGTGTTCCTTGGGAGCGAGCGCGTGGGACCAGACCCCGAATAAATCAGGGTTCTCAATGCAGACAAACTGACTGGCCCATCTCTCCAGGTCCTGCTTCAGGTCTTGCCCTTCCCCATGGAGGATGGTGTTCATGTCCAAGCAATGCTTCTCCAGACGGCTCAGCAGAGGGGTGGGGAACTGCTTGTAGACCACTTCCTTCTCCTCTATCACAATCAGCCGGAATTCCTCCTTCACGCGGCTCTTCACCCTATGAGTGCCGAGGCCCAGGTCCACGTAGTAATTGCCTCCCAGGGTGACGAAGCATTGATTGAGGGCATCGTAAAGGCTCTCGTAAAGGTTCTGTATGTTGAGGAGGACAACGGGCCTGCCTATCTCCATGCAAATTTTCACCCTGTTCACAGAGCGGCACACCTGGGAATAATCCTGGTCCCGTGGGAAACCAGAGCCAAATATAATGTCACAGTTGCCGGGGTCTATAAGCCGTGTCATCTGGATGATCTGAAAGGCGGCGTTGTTGGTCGTCAGCAATAGGAGGTAACGAGACATGAATCCCGGTTGCTGTTTGTCCATGTTTTCCCGCAGCAGACGGATGCAGCTGGTTTTCGTGTCATAGCTAAGACGTACCTCCGTGGTGCAGTTACGGAAGATTTCCAGAGGTCGGATATCTCTGGAGCCTCCAAAGTTTCTCTGAATTGCCTTTACGAGGAGCTCCTCTTGAGAACTGCGCTTCCTGTCCTGTGTGTAGGACACAATCATTTTGATTAAGCTGTAGAAGTCGCGAAGCCCAAAGAACTCCGTTTCCTGCGTTTTCAGCACGTTGCAGTAGAAGTTTGCCAGAATGGAGAACAAATGCTCGATTCTTTCAAGGTGAGGTTGGTCAGCACAGATGCCTTTGGCGGTCTTCACCAGCTCTTCCTTGCTAGGTTCGCTCCGAAAGACGAGGAGGCCCCTGTTCATTTTGGCAGGGTCCAAGGCCCAGTTGGAGATGCCCACAAAGCCAACTTTCTTGTAAGCCTCCGGTTTCTCGTCGTCAATGCATCCATCTTCCAGAAGAGGATGCAGCGTCTTCAACGGCATATCGGGTGAGTCTTCTGCAAGACCGATCTCATCCAGCACGACCACGGACGCAAACTCATTCAGATTCTTGCCTTTCTGGAACTGAGCGCCTTGTCGGAAAGTGGAGATGATGCCTTCTGGTTTTGAATGGGGGCTGCACTGGAAGGAGACCAGCTGGACCTCCTTGCATCTTTTGAACAACGGGCTTCTGGACAACGTGCCTTCCATGGCATCTACAGCAATGGTTTTGGATAGAGATTTGGAGCTTCCCGGCTTTCCAACCAAAAAGAGTGGCACCCGGAGGTCCATGCAGACAACCATCATGAAGATGTTCTCCCTCAGAGCGTTGTTGCAAGCTGTTGCCTTGGGAATGTAGAGGTTATCAAGAAATACCTCTTGGCACAACTCAATCTCTTGCTGTAGCCGGGACGCAGGGACCGAGAAGCATTTTGCAATCTCCTCCAGGTACACTTGGCGGCTGTCCAGAGAGACGTAATAGCAGACCCCTACCGAAAGGACCAAAGCCCTTTGCGCGTCGTTTAAGGTTGGCTCCTCTTTCCCCTCACGCTGCCTCTTCTTATCAATCTCGTCGAAAAGCAGGTCTCTTAAGTCATAAAACCAGAGCACTATTTTCATGCAGCGGTCTATATCCCGGAGGCTGGCGACTCTGCATTCGTCCTTCCTCTCTCTCAGGAACTTCTGGGAGGCTGAAATGACGTTGGTGAAGATGTCCAGGTTTCCTGCGGGGATCTTGGTCTCCACGGTGGACTTCACGATTTCCCTGATGTACAGACTTTGCGTCTTCTCATTCAGGTCCCCAAAATCCCAGACCAGAGGCAATAAACTGGGAGGAAGGGGCTGCACCCGATACACCAACTGCCGCAAAGGAATGTAACCCAGCTTCTCCGGGGTGTCCTCACTCCGGACTCGGTATCCCAAGCCAGCTTTCTCCAGTTTCTCAATGGTGTCCTTGGTGTGTCTTTTGTAAGGATTGCAAGCCGCCACCACTTTTAAGCGGTCAGTGGAAATCCGCTGTCCGTTGATGCTGTGGTCGCACAGCACTTCTTTGATCGCAGAGATGGCCTCGGAGGTGTTGGCTTCGTCAAAGAAGAGCACTGTGTCTATGTTGTGCTCTTCTTCATTGGTACGTGCCAGCTCTATGGCCTGCCTTACCTTCTCCCGGATGGCCTTGGAGGTGGTGCCGCCGTGAACACGCACCACTATCATATTCTGAACTTTCCTACCCGCCCTTTGCAGGTTGCACATGAACTGTACCAGCTTCGTCTTCCCGCAACCCGTTTCACCCATGATGATCACAGGGATGCCACACTGGAACCGCAAGTGAATAGCCAACATCTTCATGGTGTTGTCCAGAGTCAACTGGTATGAAACATCTGGATCTTCCTGGCATTTCACACCAAAGACTCTGCAGAGGGCCTCCAACTGCTCGGTTCTGGATAAGGTTTCAAATTTCTTATTGAAAGGAACATTTTGGAGCGCCAAGGTGGTGTATAAATTCCGGCTCATAACTGCCGTCTTCAAAACAGCCTGGGAATAAGCATCAATAGCATCTAAGTTCTGGCTGATATGGAAACCCAAAAACTCCATGGAATGATCATCAGCATGGAAAACTATATAAGGGTGAGACTCTTGTTCCCACTTGCGTCTTAGCTCGTATTCTCTCAAAACACTGTCCATCTCCTTCCGCTCCTCGTTCGGCACACTTTCAGCGGACAAGTTGAGGGAAGGCATGGCGAAGTCCTTGGACATGGCGATCATGAACTTGATGACAAATGTTTTGAAGCCACAGAACTCGTTTCCCACCACTGGACTGCAGAAGACCGATTTCTCACACTTTTTTAGCTGGAAGTTCAAGAAGTGTGTGAAGTTGCAGAGCTCGGTCCAGGAGGGGTCGCTTCTCCCACAGAAGCCCATCAAGCACTCCAGGCATTCTTTCTCTGTCCCTTCGATCCGGCTAGAGACAAAAGTGAAATGGTCAAGGTTTTCCATTTGCTTGTATCTGCTGAGATATTGGTAGGACCTTTGGAAAGCTTCGCTTTTCAGTTTGCTGCGGTCAAACTGTTCCTCCCTCAGTTCCACAGGAGGGACAGAGCTGGGATCTCCCAGCAAGTCGAGCACCCGCAGTGGCGATACACACTCCACGGTAGGAAAAAGAGTCAGGAATTTTTCTTCCATTTCAATGGACATCTGAAAGCAAGAGGATAACAAATCACCATGAGGACCGTTCTCCAATCTCCCGCATTTGCCTACATCACTAAAACCCCTTTTTTTATTTCCCCCTGGTCACATATGGTGCAGCAAGGTGGGAAAAAAATGTAGAAATGCCAAGATTTCTCCCAGCCTTCATGTGGATTGAAATTCCTATAACCATTAAGGTCTGCCTTGCGCAGAGTCCCGTCTTGTGTTGGGTGATCTCGTTACCTTCTCCTACGCTTTCTCCTGTTCCACTAAATCCTTTTGGAGATGGAGGGAACTGAACTCAGTCAATATTCAAGGTATGGTGAGGAACCACAGGTGGATGACCAACCACTAGTGAATCTGGGGTGCATTTCACACCTTCAACTAACTCTAAAGCGTGACTCAAGTGCAAATTGGCTTTAAAAACATGTGTCAGGTTCAAGTTACAGCAAAATTGGGATGAAAAAGCTCCCTGTTTCCTCCAAAAGTCAGTGCAGGGCCTGATACTTTGCTTTGAGGAGAGACACGTTTGACCTGGTTGCTTCTATGTAGGTGAGACATTGCCCCACTGGAGAGGCAGACTAAATCGTGCATTGCTCCAGTGGAGACTTTGGAGTTTAGCAAGTTTACTCCTGCCTAGCCTTAACGGTTCCTCCAGCCCGAGCGCAGACCCCCAAAATACCTCTTGCTTCCTCGTACTGGTGACACCTCTCCCTTTTGCCAGGTACTCAATCAAGTAAAGATGAGAGGGTTTGCACTTCCAGACCAAGCCATCGGGACTCTGGATGTGCCGCAGGATGCACAGATCAATCAGCAGCCGGTAGAGACCCTTCGATACCTGGCAGGGGGGAAAAAAAAAAAACAAAAAAAAAAACCAAAAAAACAAACCCACGACAAATTAAAATTAATGCAGAAATCTGCCAAAACACGCTTGCTGGATTTGAGTTTCCACCTCCTTCTCTCCCTCCCTGTGTGTAGAGTCTCCTGCGTTTCACCACCTCTTCTCGTCCGCTTTAAGATCCAGACACTCACCACTGGAGACACATCGATGTGGAAGATGCTGGGCTGAATTTCGGTTGCGGATTCCTTGATGGAGAAGAGTTCCTCCACGAAGAACTGGAAATCAATGTCCGACTCCATCAGCCTAATGGTTTTATGAAGCGGTAGCGTGCCGCCCAGCTGGGCACGGACCTTTCTGATGGTATTGTCCACAAAGAGAGACTTCCCTAAGGAGCGGAAGAGACGATCGTGAATCAATCTACCCTTCTACACTTGCATGTGACCCAAACCAAGGAAATCTCTCCCCAAAAGCATGGTGTGCCACTTTGCCTCCTTGGTTTGAGGTACAACTCAGAATATAACTCCGCAAAAACTTACCCATTCCCGCTCGCTCCGAAGAGACGAACTTCACGTTCTGCTGATAGGGCTCTTCAAAGGCTTGGGTGACGGGCGCTGTCCCCCTCGGCACTGTGAGATGCATCTTCAGGTAGGTCTGGATTTCTGTCTTGGAGTAGCACGGGAAAGTCACCTTGTAGGCGTCAAAGGCCGTGATAACATACGAGTTGTGAACTTTGGCATTGCAGAAGATGATGAATCTGTAGTTGGGGATGCTGGAAGATTGCACCAGGCGGAAGAAGTGGGACTCGAGTTGTTTGGAAACTTTATAAACTAATTTATCAGCACCCAGCAAGCAGTAGATCTTTTGGTCTTGGGAACCTGGGGAAAGAGCTCTCCTGACAAGCAGCTCCACCTCCTCCTCCTCCGTGTCGGGCGTGCACACCAGGACCTCGTCGTACGACGGGAGAGGTGCCCTCTCAGTGTGTCGGTAGACAAACAACATGTTCGGTAACATTTCCTCTTCCTTACACATGACGAGAAACGGTTTCCCCGCTTCAAAGCCTACAGGCAAACTTCTCTCAATGCGCGTGCTTTCTAGAGCGGCCAAGTGCTTCAGTATCTCCCCCAGAACATCCAAACCTATGTATTCATCGGACACCAGGCCAGGGAATTTCTTACAGTAAGCATCCCAGAGCAGATTCACCTTGTCATAAAGAGATGGCAAACTCTCAAAGGAGGCGGCCAACTCATCGTGTGCCAGGGTGCTGAAGGAAATCTGGTCAACATCTCTGTTTGTGGTTTTAAATTTCCGTCTCTTCTCCAGGAAGGTTTCTTTCGTCTCCTCGTACAACCTGCTGAGTTCTTCCACCAACTCCTTGTCGTCGCCCTGCTCGAAGGCAAAATCCATGAGCATCTGCTCCGTGATGGGTGGGTTGGAGAGGCAGCTCTGCAAGGCTGCCTTTGCCACCGACTCATCGTAGCCGGATTCGGCCAAGCTTCTGATGAACTGGGGAAAACGAATGATGTAGTCATGCCAGGTAACCGATTCCTCGTCTCCTGCCGACGTATTCACAGAATCCAGAGGAGTCATCAGCGCATCATCCAGGGCTTTTCTGATATCTTCTTCTTTGATATCGTGCTTGATGATGGAAAGCATGATGAGCACCTGTGGTTCTACGATGCCTTTCTGGACTCTGGCCAGTTGGCTGCATAAATAGAAGAGCTGGCGCGCAGTGAACAGGTTGAGATGATAGTAGGTGTCCCTTTGAGTCTCCAGGTACTTCTTCCACTCCGTCAGGCAATGCTCCATCGCTTTACAGAGGTTGCCCAGCTCTTCCAGAAGGGGTCTTGTGCTCTGAACGAGGATCCCAGCAATTCCAAACTCCGTGTAGACTTTCACATGTTGCTCGGGGTTGCAGTAGATGTCAGCCTTCCAGTTGATGAAGAGGATGTTGCCAACGTTGAGAAGCTCCAGGTACAACTTTCCTACTGTTTCAACTTTTTCCAATATCTGCCAAAGACACAACGGGGAAATGGATCACGTACTGCGGCATGTTCTCAACAGCTTCCAAACACCACCCGGGTCACGCTTTCCTCCAGAGATCTGTACAGTTGTGGGCTCCCCAGTACAAGAGAGACATGGACGTACTGGGGAGGGAAGATGCTGAAGGGACTGGAGCATCTGGCTGTGTGGCTAAGTCTACCTTTGAGAAGCTGGGACTACCTTTGACCAGCCGGATCTACCTTTGCCCAGCCAGATCTACCTTTGAGAAGTTGGATCTACCTTTGAGAAGTTGGATCTACCTTTGAGAGGCCGGGTCTGTTGGGAGATGATGGGATTCACCTCACCAACTGGGACAACTGGGTCTTCACCAACAAGCTGGTTAGACCTCTACAGAGAGCTTTAGACTAGACTGAGGGAAGGAGACGGAGTTTTCAGCAACAAAGAAGAGCCAGGGGCTTGCTGGTGTATCAGGAGCCAACAGGGAAACACCTGTGAAATGTCTCAGGGGAATTAGGGCATGTTCCTCTAAAAAGGACAAGTTGGGAGCTTTTGGGTAAAAATTAGCAGCCAAGAAAGGAAATCTCATGGTTGCTGCTTACTAGAGGTTGCCCGATCAAGAGGAGCCTGCTGACGAAGCCTTCTTCCTTCAACTACGGGAAGCATCACGCTCACAGGCTCTGATCCTGCTGGGAGACTTCAGTCCCCCTGATATCTGCTGGAAAAGCATCACAGCAAGATGTAAGCAGTCCAAGAGACTCTTGGAGAGAGTCAAGGATAATTCCTTAATCGAGGTAACAGACAGCCCAGCCAGAGAAGAAGCATGACTGGACCTGTTGCTCACCAGCACGGATGAACAAATTAGGGATGTGAAGACTGGTGGCAGCCTGGGCTGCTGTGATCATGCCCGGGCGGAATTTGCAATCTTGAGGGATTATAGGCCAGGAGAAGAGCAGAGTCAGGACGCCGAATTTTAGGAGACCAAACTTTCAATTGTTTAAATAATTAGTGGATGGGACTCCCTGGGAAACTGCTCTCAGTGCTGAAGGAGCTGAGAAGAGCTGGCAGCTCTTTAAGGACATTTTTTCTTGGAGCTCTCGATTGCCACATGTAAGAAATCAGGTAAGGAAGCCAGGAGACCAGCATGGCTGCGTAAGGATCTCCTGGTCAAACTAAAGCGTAAGAAGGAAATGCACAGGCAGTGGAAGCAGGGACAGGTATCCTGGGAAGAATACAGGGACGCTGCCCGGATGTGTAGGGATTAGGATCAGGGAAGCTGAGGTGTAATTGGAGCTGAGTTTGGCAAGGGATGTGAAGAATAGTAACAAGGATGTCTATTGGTACGTTGGACAGAAAAAGAAGGTATAAGAAAATGTACCCCTCTCGTAAATAAGACAGGAAAGCTGGCGCCAACTGACATGGAGGAGATGGAGCTACTCTGTCTCAGTTTTCAGGTTTTGCCTCAGTTTTTGCCTCAGTTTTCAATGGTTATCTCCACTCCCACATCTCTCAAGTCCCTGAACCTCACAGCAGAGACTGGAAGAATGAATTCCCTCCCATCGTAGGAGATCAGGTACAAGACCACCTGAAGAACCTGAATGTACTTAAGTCCATAGGACTCTGCTCCGCTCTGGTGAGAACCCACCTGGAGCACTGTCACCAGCTCTGGGGTCCCTATGAGCCAGCAGTGTGCCCAGGTGGCCAAGAAGGCCGACAGCATCCTGGCTTGTATCCGGAATAGCGTGGCCAGCAGGACCAGGGCAGTGATCATCCCCCTGTACCGGGCACTGGTGAGGCCGCACCTCGAGTGCTGTGTCCAGTTCTGGGCCCCTCACTACGAGAAAGCCCTTGAGGTGCTGGAGCGAGTCCAGAGAAGGGCAACGAAGGTGGTGAAGGGTCTGGAGCACAAGTCTGATGGGGAGCGGCTGAGGGAGCTGGGGGGGTTTGGTCTGGAGAGGAGGCTGAGGGGAGACCTGATCGCTCTTTACAACAACCTGAAAGGAGGGGGTAGCCAGGTGGGGGTCGGCCTCTTCTCCCAAGTAACAAGCGATAGGACAAGAGGAAACGGCCTCAAGTTGTGCCAGGGGAGGTTTAGATTGGATATTAGGAAATATCTTCACCAAAAAAGGTTTATCAAGCACCGGAACAGGCTGCCCAGGGAAGTGGTGGAGTCCCCATCCCTGGAGGTGTTTAAAAGTCCTGTAGCTGTGGTACTTAGGGCCATGGTTTAGTGGTGGGCTTGGCAGTGCCAAGTTAACGGTTGGACTTGATGATCTTAAGGGTCTTTTCCAACCTAAATGATTCTATGATTCTACAGAAGTCATGGACCTGTTAGAGCGGGTCCAGACGAGGGATACAAGAATGGTCAGAAGGCTGGCACACCTCTGCTACGAAGAAAGGCTGAGAGAGTTGGGGTTGCTCAGTTGGAAAGGCTCTGGGGAGATGTTCTTGTGGCTGCTCAATACATAAAGAGGGCTTATAAATGAGATGGAGAAAGGCTTTTTACCAAGGCCTGTAGCAATAGGACAACAGACAACAGTTTTGAACTGAAAGAGGGTAGATTTAGATCGGATATCAGGAAGAAACATTGTAGGATGAGGGTGGTGAGGCAGTGGCAGAGGTTGCCCAGAGAAGCTGTGGATGCCCCATCCCTGAAAGCGTTCAAGGCCAGGTCGGATGGGGTTTTGAGTAACCTGGTCTGGTGGGAGGTGTCCCTGCCCATGGCAGGGGGGTTGGGATAAACGGTCTTCAAAGGTCCTTTCCAACCCAAAACATTCTAGGAGTCCTTCCATAGTGAACTTTGAAAGGTCTTGGATGGGCTGTGGGGCACCACAAGTGAGAAACAATACTTAGGGAAGCAAATCCCACTCCTGTAGCTTGGAAAGTGGGCATCATCTTAGAGCAACACCTCTGCTCCTGAAAGGCCAGAACTGCAGGTCATGGATGAGTCTCCCGGAAATAATTCCAGCAAAATCCCAAGTCCAATGGCCATTGTTTTTCAGGCACTACGACTTACCTCCAAGAAACGGTTTGCCTCCTCTCTGCCCTGCTCAACCTTGGTGGCAATCAACATAAGCTTGTTCTGGAGCTCCGTGAGCCGAGACAAACTGTATTTCTTGGCCTTCTGGTCTGCTGGAGACGTGCTTTCCTCACTGTCATCCAGCAATCGCAGTGAGATGCAGTCCTCAAGCGTAGCCTGGAAAGCAGAGAAGACAACCAACATCACCACATGGCCTTTTACGTGGCTTTGGGTTGAAATGCTGCACATGTGGACCCTACGTGTCTTTTATCACTTCCTTTGGAGGAAAGAAAAGCCCGTTTTCCGCTGAAAATACTCAAGGTTTAACAGAAAATTGGTGGTACCGGTTGCGTACCCAACTGGAGATCTATTGGCAACCTGGCATACTCATCGGAAGTTGATTTCAAGAAAGATCTTTTCTCCTAATAGCATTAAAAAACCCACAACTGGACAAGAAACCACCCTGGAGACCCTTTACCTGAAATTTTGGAGGTGGTGAGATGCTAAAAATCCCGTTTCTGTTGATGCTTCTAGCTTGAGAGATCGAAGAACGCTCCACAGAGCCGTGAGAGTCGTGAACCATCTGTATCCACTCTTCGTTGTCGCAGGAATCTTTCTGCCAAAGAAGAACCAAAGGGAAACCCAGTAACCAGCTGGAAGGATGCTGAGCACCACTCCCCTGCCCCAAATTCGATGACGGAGGGGTTTCTGTGATCATTTCTTGTGAGGAGGGGGTTTCCCATGGCTTCTGAGGAGACACAGCCCCAGAGTTAGACCCATCCTAACGCCCCAGAGTGTTGGCATGTGGTGAAGCTCTAGTTCTCTGCTCTGGTTTTGGTGGGGAGCAGAGCGTAAGGCTCAGTCACAGCCTGGAGCACAAAGACAAGGGATTCTGTTCCACAGAAGCTTTTCTAACAAGTTCTGAAACAGGTTCTGGAGTCTTCCAGCCTTGGAGATGCTCAAAACCCAATCGGACACGTCCGTGAGCCACCTGCCCTACTTGACCCCATTTTAAGCAGGGGATTTAGACTAGACGACCTCCAGAGGTCCCTTCCAACCACAACTATTCTGTGATCCTAAATTGTAGACTCCAGAACTCCTTTTCTCCTATTCACAACACCTTACTGGGTCTCCTCCAGTTGCCCACACGTGTGTTAAGGTCATTTGAGATGTTCCACCAGGCTTCTACTCCAAAAAGAGCACAGCCTTTGCCCAGGTCTTGCCAGGCCCACATGGATGTCTTGGGGAAACCATCTTAAATGGCATCAGACGTCTACACGTGAGCAACTCGGCCTCACAGCAAGTGTCCAAGTGACTTTTGGACACGGGACACGAAGACTCACCAGCTTTTTGGGAAGTTTACTGTCTTTTGCGATGGCTTCTCTGACGAAAGACAGAGCTGCAGAGAACTGGTCAAAGCCAGCTGTGGGACCCAGGTCTAATATGATGGGGGCAGAAGCAGCCATGGCATCACGGAAGAACCTCACTCTGTCGATATCCATGTCGTTTTCACCTGCAGAAATCGAGGCCAGCTCCACAAATATGGGGATTTCCGTCTTGTCTGGGGGGAAAAAATAAAGAAAAAAGAAAAATAAGACAGACGGCTGAGGAATTTCTCTCTTCCGAAAAAAATTCCAATTCATGTAACACTGCGTTGGATGTGGGGACAGACAAGGACTAAGTGGTCTCCCTCTGTTATATCTGATGACTTCCTTCCTTCCAGCCCACCTTTTATTATGGTCTTGATCCGAGAGGTAAAACCTCTCCTTGCACATTCCAGAAGTTCCCTCAAAAAGTCCAAGACTCCCTGGGGAATGTCACTCAAACTTTTTTTCACCTTCATTAAGTCTTGGGTCATAAAATCGAGCCGCTTTTCCTTGAATTCCTGCTCTTCCTGGACAAAAAAAGAAACAAAACCCAATATGTGTCTGTTGGGAAGAGAAGAAAAGAAGCTCAGTTCTACCTCCTCCTCCCCAAACAAGATGACATCTCGGCCTCAAACCCAAGTCTGCTCTTGAATTCATCCCTGTAGGCCCCCACGATGAATAGGAAGAGGCAGCTGGAAGTAATTCCTTCAGCCTGTCACTCAAGTTTAATTGAGGAGGAAGGAATCCCACCTGAGAAGATTTAATTATAAGCTACCGCATGGACCTGTCTACATGGATTTTCCCAAGAGCAACCAACACAGATGCCCACGCGTTTCTCACGTACGTATTTCGTCAGGTCGCTGAGAATCTGGAAATCTCCCTCCAGCTGAAGCTTCTGTCTCAGAGCATCGATCATCTTGGCAGTGTTCACCACTTTCGAGAGGGTCAGGTAGTTTTCAATCTTCTCCATCGCACCTGCAATCCAGCTAGCTTTTCCATCCCTTGGCCCTTCGCTGTCCTCCATGATTTCAAACTCATCCAGGAGCCGATCCTTCTCTCCTAGCAGCTTCTCAAACTGGCTCTGCACAGTCCCGAGGGTGATGGAGAAGTCTTTGAGGGACAGGTAGATTTTCTGAAAGTCAGCGATGGCTGGCTTATAAATTTTTTCTTGAACATCTTCTACGGAGAAAACTTGATCTTCAGGTATTGTGGGTTTGATTTCCTCTGCTCTCATCTTCCACAGCCTACGGAAACATTGGCTTTTCTCCACAACATAAAGTTTTTGCATCATGTTCCTATAATCGGTAAGGACGTGCAATGCGATTTTGCTCTTGCCATCGATGAAGAACTTCTTCACTGATATCTGATCCTTAAAACTTTCGTTGTCCATGACGCTTTTCTCCACGGTACTGCGATCCACTAAACCGGGTGGGCAACAAGAAGGAACTCAGGTCACGTGTCTCTCCATCGACAAAGACGAGCCCTGAAGTCAACGGGTTCCCTGACTGCATTTCCCTCCCACCTACTGCGAGACTCTGTATTTTAGGAGACATCTCCCTGCTCAACAACCACAGAAGGAGCTCCATTAACCCAAACGGTACCTTTTATCACGTCCTCTATGCCACGGCACAGGCGGAGAAAGGAGCATCTTTGCTGCTTCTGCTCTTCCAGTTGCTCAAACTCCTGCTTCCTGACCTCTAGCACTTCTGTTATACACTTGGAGAAAGAGGAATCTGGAAATAAAAGACGCAGACATGACGGAGAACCTCTTGAAAAGAGAAGAGCTGCAGGAACATAACCCCTGCCATCAAAAAAAAGGTGAGTGTTTCAGTTTGCAGAAAGCTTGCGGCTCCTTCCCAAAGCAGCACTGCTGCCAAAACCACCCAAAATAGCAATAAAGTTTATTCTCAGTGCAGAATTTGGAGGATTTCCCCCCAAAACCAGCAAAAATATTGATAAAGTTTATTCCTGGAGCAGGATTTGGAGGACTTGCCCCCTTTCACCTGGGTTTTAATCAAATAGAGATGGAGTTTGCAATGGGCCTGAAGGGAAGGCGTGTAACCAGGAAGCTACACCACTGCAATCCTCGAAATAAATTCCACAAACACCCCAAAACTTTAACCGCATTAAAAAAAATCCCAGCATTTTCACGCCTTCCTGCTTCTCAAATTGCTTAAAATTGCCTCTGTGACCAACTATTACATTTTCACTACTGTTTTTTGAATTGCAGATCATTATTAGGGATTTTTTTGCCTTTCAGATAATTATCCGGTAGATACATCTCCTGTTGGCCACATAACTATGAAAACACATCCAGGTTGGAAGCTCCGAACTTACCACAGGTGCACAGAATCTTCTTAAACATCTCCTTATGCTTTAAGATGTCGGCGAGGATACTGCAGGGAATGTCTCCCAAGAGAATGCGATGTCCCACCAAGCTGGTGAGTGCGTACAGCTGAGCAAGGAGGATGTTTGCGTTGTTGCTGAGCTGAACTTGAAACTTGCGCTTTGCTTCTTCTGTAAAATAAATGAGGTTTGGTGAAAGACAGCCAGCTGTCTTTGCGTGGACATGCTCTGGTTCCACCACAACCTTCCCCTCAACAACAACCCCCATGCTTGTTGAGTGCCCAACTCAACAATAAAGAAACCAAGATGTTTCTCCATTCCTGGAATGAAACTTCAATTTTCTAACACGGAAGGTTATTTTTTTCCCCCCTCTCATTTTGTGTTGCCAAGAAAATTGGAAGGTCCCTGTGAAAAAAACCTGGTCTTCCCGTCTAGCTCACTTACAAACCGACAGTTTCTCCCAAGAAAACCGTTCAGGGGACACTCACGGACGGCAGAAATGAGATCACAGACCCTGGGAGCGCTGAGCAGATTTGCAAGAATGGGGCCAACATTCTCATCAATCGTGTCGTCACTTCTCAGCCTCTTCATCTCCGAACACATTTTCTCCACAAGAACGGAAAGCACCGTCTCAGAAGCTGGTTTACTCGTCTTGAGGAACATGGGTATCATGGATTTTATGAGGGATTCCTGGAAAGATGAGAAATTTCTCCTCTTTAGGGGCTTTGTGGACTCACGGCTGTCTCAGAAAGACCTTTCCCTGCTCTCTTAACCCAGCTCAGATCAGTAAAAGAGTTGGCAAAGTGGGATGCAGCCCAAGGAGGGGTGGCAGCTCTCCTACCTTGCTTTTGTCGAGGGCTTTGATCCATTGGACGATGTGATTCGTAAAGCAGCTCTCCAACTCTGTGTCGTGGCACTTCATCTTCATGAAAGCGCAGTAGAAGCCCACGAGGTATTTCTCATCAACCTACGGCAAGGAAACGTTTAAGAGGCAGCTGCTTTCTGTGTCCCAAACGGTGACCGAGGTAAAAGAAAACGTGGCACAGACCAGGAGCGTTATCCCCCACCAGCTGGAGGATCTTCCTGACTCACCTTCTTCAGCCAATTTTCAAACATGTTGTAGATCAAGACCCGCCACTCCTTGGTCCACTCCATGCAGAGGATCTTCACCGAAAGCAGCTGCTGCCACGTCTACGGAGGAAGAGCCAAACCCATCAGCTGACTTTGAGGAACATCCAGATCTACCAAGGGTTGTGGCTCTGGGTCTCATCACTCACCTCAATGATTTTCAGGAAGGATTTCTGATCCGTGGGTGCCATGTAAAAGTATTTCTGGAGCCACGGCGTGGCCAAATCTGAAAACTCTTGAACCCTTTTCGTTGAAGTAAACAGCTGGAATTCCTTGAGAAATTAAAGAACAGAAGAGTGAGCCAGAAGCTCTGGGCTCTCCTCGGCTACAGACAGAAGGTTAAGCCCTCATGACAGAAGCCACAGACTTTGTCCTCACCTCGTTTGCTTGCAGTACATCCTCTTTGCTGACAAAAATCCCGAGTATCCGCAGCATTATCATCATGGAGCTGAACGACAACGGTTTCATCAGCTCCTTCAATAAAATCTCCAGCAAGATGTACACCAAATTCAGACACTGCAAGACCTCGTGCTCATTCGTGGGCTTCAGCTGTTGCCTTGAAGACCCCGGCGGGCACCTGTGGATGAGGGAAAGGACCGAAAAGCTTCTTGCAGTTGCTTTCACATTCACTACCTGACTACAGCCGCCGTCTGCAGCTGGGAGACACGAGCAGGTTCATAGCATACAACCCTCACGCATCTCCGTGCTCTCCAGCCATGGTGGGGTTAAAGACTTCAAAAAAAGCAACGGGCAAATCGTGGCAGCCACCCTTTTTCTGCTCAGCCAGGGCTCCATCCATCCCTCCCCAGACCCTTTATGGAGGTGTCACAGCATCTCTCCTCCCAAGAAGCCCCGACTCACAAGTCCTTGAACCAGGAGTCCATTCTGGTGGCGATGCTTTCCAAAGCCACATTCAAATCGTCTTCCTGAAAAGAGGACAGAAAGACATTGAGGACAAATATGAGATGGCTTCTGCTCCTGCAGCTGAGGAGCTTCCACACTTAAACACTAAAGCGTGAAGTTTTCTTTCTGGCAAGATTAAAGGGATTCCTTTTTGTCTGGTCCCAGGATTCTGCTCTAATCCCAGGTTTCGACAATTAAGTCCTTCAGTCCTCCTGAAAATCTCTGTAGGAATCAAGGACACGTTCTGACCCACGTTTAAAGAGCCCCAGTACTTCCCACAGAGCAGAAGGTCTGCCACCCATCAGTTGTACCTACAGGCACTTGGAACGAGGCTCGTATGATGTACTGGATCTGCCCAGTCAAGGCCTCCAAGACGAGCTGGACTGGAAGCCAAATGTCAGGCAAAGGGTGCTTGTTGAAGTTCTTCATGGCCACCATCTCCAGCACCTTCTTTGCCAGCAGAGGACATTTTACAATCAAGGTCTTGTGAGTGTCTATCATCTTCAGGACTTTCCTAGGAAAGCAGGTCAAGAAGATCAGACGGACTTTGGAGGACCAGAAGGCATGTTGGTGGCATCTGAGATGGCACCATGACTGGTAGACACAGTGGTGACCTACAGCCAGGGTGGCTGGGGGCTAGAAGGAAGAGCTGGGGTTTGACAGCGAGTAACTACATGGCAAAGCAGGAATTTTTGGAAATTAATCCGCTTTAAGGTCATTAGGACAAAACTCAGGGTTCAAGTTGACCTTGACAGGCTGGAGGAGTAAGCCCGTGCCAACCTCATCAAGTTCAACAAGGCCAAGTGCGAGGTCCTGCACCTGGGCAGGGGCAACGGCTTTAAACTGAAAGAGGGTGGATTTAGGTCGGACTTAAGGAAGAAACGTTGTACGATGAGGGTGGTGAGACACTGGAATGGGCTGCCCAGAGACACTGTGAGTGCCCCACCACTGGAAGTGTTCAAGGTCAGGCTGGACGAGGCTTTGAGGAACCTGGTCTAGTGGAAGAGCATAGAATGGGTTGGGTTGGGCGTGCATTGGAAGTGGCCTTCAAAGACCATCGAGTCCAATTTCCCTTCAAAGATCACCTAGTCCAACCCCCCTGCCATGGACAGGGACATCTTCCCCATCATTGGAAGTGTTCAGGGTTAGGTTGGATGGGGCTTTGAGCAACCTAATTTAGTCAAAGGTCATAGAATGGGTTGGGTTTGGGTTGGGTTGGAAGGGACCTTCAAGGATCATCCCTGCCGTGGACAGGGACATCTTCCCCATCATTGGCGGTGGTCAAGGTCAGGCTGGACAGGGCTTTGAGCAACTTTATCTAGTGGAAGATGACCTTTGAAGGCTCCTTCCAACCCATTCTCTCCCCAGGACTGCTCCCATCCAGCTGTCTGGATAAGATGGCACAGCACCCAGCTCCATCCTCTCCTTGAGGTCCACCAACGCTCCTTCAAAATCCCCCAGGGCAGAGGACATAGCATCCCAAGGAGAAGGGACAGCTCCTTGAGAAGCCACCAAAGCAGAAGCAATAGAAGTCCTTTGAAGAGCAGGACGGTTCATTACCCTGATCCTACCTCAGCCTTTCAGACCCACCTTTGCTTCTCTTTGTCTCTCCTCAGCTGTATGAAGGCTTGCGGAGGAGGTTCAGAAGGGAGAAAGGGGTCCTCCACCTTCCCAATTGCGTAGAGCAGTGGGACCAACCAGATCCACAAGGTGTCGTCGATGTTCTCGAGACATATTTCCTTCAGAGCCGGAAAGTATTTGCTGTAAAAAAAAAAAAAAAAAAAAAAATCCAAAAAAGTCAAACTTCCCGTAGCCAACCTCTGGGATGCCTGTGGGTGACGTGCGCCAACACGGGACGGAGTCTCTTCCCACAGCGCGCAACAGGATTCATCCCACCTGCAGGCAGCTGCCTGGAAAGAGCCTGGATCAATGTACCTCCATGGGACAACCAATTTCAGAGATGTCGAACACTCTTCGAGGTGCCAGGGGTACTCAAGATGGACTCGTCAGGCTGGAAGCCACCAACCTGGGTTTACGCACCCTCAAAGACCCCTTAGGAGAGCACATGGCACCCAAAGGGACACGTGGGGACAACCGAGCTAAGCCCCAGACCTCTAAAGGTGTCGTTGCTCCAAGCGAGCCAGTTGACAAATCTACATTACCTTTTTCCTTTCAGTTCTTTGTATTTGTCTTCGAAGAACTCCATGGCCTGAAAGCACTTTTCAGCCTTGGCGATGGACGCCGGTGGGAGCTGGACGCGATAGCGATGTGAGGTGTGCAAGGCAAACAGGATCTTAGGAAGTTCATGTTCCTCGCTCTTCAGGCGCTTGATGATGGTTTGTATGAAGGCTCCAATATTCTCATTCACCTGGATGACAAGAATAAGGAGAGGGCATTTCACCAGGCTGGACGTGATGGTTTTTCTCTGAGAACAGCCTGGTCCAGGAAGAAAAATGATGAGGTAGAAGATGCTGCTGCCCGGGTGCATGTCCCTAGGGAGAAATTATTTATTCCCGGTGCCACACATCCATCCAGGAAGGTCCAACGTAAATACAGTGGGCAGAAGGGTCTTAGCTTCACCCCTCCGATGTCCAAGCCATTCCCCAAAATGAGGGACATCACTTTGCTGGCTCCCCAGAGGTTTCAGTGGACGCTTACCGCTTCCGTAGCCGAAGGGCAGGAGAGCTCAGAGATTTCTCGTTTCTCAGGGACCCCGAGACAGCTGCTGACGCTCTCCTTGTACCTATCCAGCTTCCTCTCCATATCCTCAAGGGAATTCCAGGAGGTGGTGCGAGCGAAGAAATCGTGCTCCAGGTAATCCATCTGGATGTCGCACCTACGCATCTTTTTGGATGAGGTCTTCCAGCCGCTGCTGCTGCCGCTGCTGCTGGGGAAAGTGCATTCGATGTGTTCAAATAAGGTCCACGTTCCTGGGGAAAAAGGAAGAGTTTGGGAACAAAACGTAAACACCAAGCTTGGCTGAGCCCCGAAAGCACGAAACCATCGGTACATTTCTCCAGCCCAAGAGGTGCCACCCATTTCCCAGCCAGGATTTGGGTGCTATGGCTTGGGTGCCAGCCTTGCGTTTTTATTACAAGGGAGGAAAAAAAAAAAAAGCTTATTTGTACGAGCAGCTCGTAAACCTGCAGCCTGAAACGTCCCAAAATAAATCAGGGTTAAACGCAGGCAAGCCTAAGGCCATCACCATCGTGTCCGGTCATGACTTTGGGGTAAATAACAGCACTTACCATCCACTTTGATCTCCGTTTTGGGTATATTCACGACACGATACAAGTCAGCGTTTCTGTAGTTGAAGGTCTTTGGGTCATCGATGTTCTCTAAAGAAATGTGCTCTAATTCACACTTTCTCTCTCGGCTGTAAGTGTCAACGAGGGCGTATTTATAAAAGATGAGTCCTCCTCGCAGATGAGAAATGGGGATCCTGGCTCTGCCCACGATCACTTTGTCTCTGGAAGAGAAGGAGCTTGTTGGCTTGGTCAAGTTTTGGCTCAACGGTCAAGTTTTGGCTCATCTGACAAGACATCGTTGGCCTTCAAAATGTCAGAGAGAAATCCAAAATGGGGTTCATCAGCCAGAGGACTAATTAAATCAAACAGCCCAGCTCAGATCCTTGCATGGGGCTGAAAGATCCTGGCCCCAGCCAAAACGGCAACTCCATGAGCGATGGGGAGATTGGAAGAGCCACCACCAAGTGCTACGACTCCACCGGGATGTCTCCATTTGGGGGTTCACCTCCAACCTCTGTAGGAACCTGCAGCAAGGTCTCTCAACCCAGAGCTGAATCTCTGGGGAGATTCGGCAACAGAAACACCTCCTCAGCGTAAATGCAACCGTCATTTTTTTTACCTTTTCTCCATGTTGGCGAATTCTTCACAGAGGCCGGGCTGTTTGTAGAAGACAACGCAGATCTTGGATCTTTCCTTGGGGTTACAATATTCTGACAGCACAGCAACAAACTCCAGGGTCATCATGTCTTGTGGTGGTTGACGTCCACTGAACAGATACGGGCTGGGCTGGCAGCTGTTGGAAAAGAGGTGATGGGTCCCCACCGCGTCCTCCTGCCACCGTCCCTCTTTCCCATCTTCCCCTGCTCCACCACTCACATCCATTTCAGTTGGCTCTTGCCTGATGTTCCCACAGGTTGCGCGTTCCCTGCGTCATCACTTCCCGCCCTGTTGAAGACCCCTTGGTTACTCTGAGGTATTTCGGAAAGACCCGGATGCCTCGGAGCGAGTGCTCACTGCTTGGAAGAGGATGTGGAAGGACATCCTGGAGGTCTCTCTGCACCGACTGGGGTGAGATTTTGGGGGGAGAAGGGACCTAACAATGCCCAAGTTGCATCTCCTCCCATCATAGCCCATTCCCCTGCGGAGCTGCTGGACCTCCAGCCCTCCAGATCCAACCTCAAACCCTTCAGTGATGACATCTCTCCATATAACAAACCTGCTGGAAGGTCCTGGGCCTTCTCTGATCTCTTGATCGTCTGCAACCGAGGAGAAAGCATCGATTAGTGCCTCCAAAGAAGGTGGCAAGCCAAGAAAAAGTAGAAACTGGGGTTCACCAGGGAGAGGGGGGCTCCTCACAGCTTGGGCATGGTCTTCTTGGAAGAAGAACCCCAACCCGCTCTACGAGTGAGGTCTTCCCTGTCCTCCCAAGCTCTACCAAGTGCTCAGGCGCAGCCTCAGCGAGGCTGGCAGGGTGAAGGCAACCACCGGCATGGCCCATTGCGTCTTCCTCCCCATCCTCCTCCTCCTTGGACAGGTCCCAAGGGAAGCCCAGGAGGGTTTTGGGTGTAGCGTCACCAAGAGCTTCCACCTCCCAACCAGTTCTTGTCACCAATAGCCACTCCTGACGTGACTCAGCACCCAATTTATCATCAGAGAAGACAACATGACCAAGGAAACGCCCTCACCAGTACCTGCGCGGTTGAGCTTCCCCTGGTTTGTCATCTCCACTCTCTCAACACAACCCGGAACCTTCGGCTGGGGAAAAGAAAAATGGGAAGAGCTGAAGGAAAAAAATGAAGTTCAAAAGCCGAGAGCTCAAAGGATCGGAAAGACAAAGGGCTGGGCAAGGTCTTCTTCTGCCCCTACCACTTGTAGAGCATCAAGCTCCAAAATCCAGGCCAGCGATGCTATTGTTCCATGGAAAACTCAACCCTTGTCCTCCAAGAGCTTTGGCCATCAGCTTCAAAAGCCGCATGAGACTCACCGGACTCCTGAAATGTTTCTGCTCTTGCATTCCCGATGCTCCCTTCGGATGGACGCCGGCATTCTGGTAATTCTCCTTCTCTACCGACACGTAGCGGTGCACCGGGGTCTGCTGGAGCTGGATCTCATCTCGTGGTGGAACCACCGGAGCCTGGGAAGGAGAAGAACATTTACTGATGGTCACAAGAGCGTCTGGGGGAAGATTGGAGCCACCTCAGAGCACAACGTGGTCATGGCCAGGGGTACGACTCCTTCGAGACCAGAACCCGACCAGCGTGGGACCGCTTTGACAACACCAAGCCCCGGAGATACCTCCCACCAACCCAACAGTGACCAAATATTCCCCAATCAGGTCCCAAAACTCACGTGCGTGCACATGCCTGGACTAATTACCTCATTTTTTTACTTAAAACGGGCTCTTTACTTTCTAATTTGACCTCTCCCGTGGAGAATTGTCCTAGGTCTGACCAGGGATGGAGTTAATTTTTTCCACAGCAGGCCACAGGGCATTGGCTCGCGGTCAACACAGCACTGACAAAAGGCGGACGTTTGAGCTGTTTTGCTGAAGAGCGCGCGCGCAAGACCACCGTATCTCAATTTCCCAGGTGGAGGACCCCAACTGACCAAAGATCTGCTCCACCCAACATCTTTCTCCACAAAAAAAAAAAAGAAAAGAAGGGAAATTTGGGGAACAGCGTTATTTTTTTTTCAACTAGAGACCTGGCGGGAGGATTTCGGCCACATCATTTTTTCTTTAATTTCTCTCACTCCTCCTTCACTTCGTAAACCATTTTTTATCTTGCCCTAAAGTTCCTTTTGGTTTCACTTTCTCTTGTACAAGTATCGTTGTCGTTAAAAAAATAAGGAAATCCAAAGCTGGGGGAAAAAAAAAATTAGTAAAATCCCAAAGTCGTTAACAATGTTAACGAATCCATCTAAGACCCAGAGGGTGAATCGGAACCAGGAAGCGGGCATGTGGCACTTTGCTGATAAACAGAAGTCGCTCAGACCCCCAAATTTGACATTTTCACTAACAAAAACCTGATTTCAAGGGAATGAGGAGTTGCAAGCACCCACCTTGTGGTCGCTGAGCGATTCGGGGGCTGGATCCTGCTCACAGCGGTCGTCTCCATCTTCCACCAACGGATCCGCTGGCAACGGCTCTAAAAACAAAGCGTCGCAGGTGGGATGTGAGCGAGGGGACACTTTCGCTCCATTATTTTCCCTGCCTTGATCCCATCGGGATCCATCCCCGTACCTGGCTCTCTGTGGAGAATCTCCCAGGAGTTGTCGTCACAGTTGGACTCGTTGTCCTCTGTCACCCGCCCCGGGGTTGAACTGACGTCCTGACTTCCCTCAGGAATGGAGTTTCGGCTGTTGGATGCCATCGGGTGTGTCTCGGCGTTGTCGTCACCTTCATCCCCCGCCGAGGGTCCGCTCTCACCCTCCTCGCTAGGCTGGGGCTGGGGGTGAAGCTCATCTCCTCCGCTATTGCTTTCGGAGCCCTCCATCGCGGCGGTTCGGACTTGGGGGGGGACGGCGGGGAGACATTTTTAGCACCAAAAACCCGCAGTCTATTGGCAAATGGGGCTGGCGTCTCAATTTAGGCAGCTTCAGGGCTCAGAAATACCGATTTAGGGAGCTTTTGAGGTCAGAAACAGTGATTTAGGGAGCTTTGGGGCTCAGAAACCCCCATTTAGGGAGATTTTGGGCCTCTGAAACACGAATTTAGGGAGCCTTGGGGCTCCAAAACACCAATTTAGGGAGCCTTGGACCTAAGAAACACCGATTTCAGGAGATTTTGGGCTTAGAAAAAACGGTGCAGTGGACTTCGGAGCCTCTGAAACACCCATTTAGGGAGATTGCGGGCTCAGAAACCCCCATTTAAGGAGCTTTTGGACTCAAAACTCCCCATTTAAGGAGCTTTTTGGCTCAGAAACAATTATTTGGGGAGCTTTGGGGCTCAAAAACAAAGATTTAGGGAGCTTTGGGGCTCTGAAACATCCATTTCAGGAACTTTGGGGCGCAGAAACTCCAATTTAGAGAGCTCTTGGCTGAGAAACACCCATTTAGGGACTCCAAATCACCTATCGACACGGGGTTTGGGCTCAAAACCAGCAATTTACGGATCTTTTGGGCTGAGAAACACCCACTTAGGGAGCTTTGGGGCTCAGAAACTCCCATTTAGGGAGCTTTGGGCGTAAGAAACACCAGTTTAGGGTGCTTTTGAGCACAGAAACTCCCATTTAGGGAGTTTTGGGGCTCAATAAAACACATTTACACAGCTTTGAGGCTCAAAACACCCATTAAGGGAGCTTTTAGGCTCAGAAACACCAGTTTAGCGAGCTTTGGGGCTCCCAAACATTCATTTAGTGAGCATTTGGGGTCAAACCCAGCTATTTAGGGAGTTTTGGGGCTCAGAAACAGCAATTTAGGGAACTTTGGGGTTCAAAACCAGCTACTTAAGGTGCTTTGGGGCTCAGAAACACTAATTTGGGGAGCTTTTCGCCTCTGAAACGGTGATTTAGAGATTTTGGGCTCAGAAACACCCATTTAGGGTCCTTTTGGGCACAGAACTCCCCATTTAGGGAGCTTTGGGGCTGACAAACACTGATTTTGGGACCTTTTGGGCTCAAAACCAGCAATTTAGGTATCTTTTGGGCTTAGAAACAGCAATTTAGGGAGTTTCGGGGCTCAGAAACACTGATAGTGGTAGCTTTGGGGCTCAGAAACAGCGATTTAGGGAGATTTGGGGCTCAGAAATAAAACATTTAATGAGCTTTCGGGCTCTAAACGAGTGATTTAGGGAGCTTTGGGGCTCAAAACCATCCATTTAGGCAGTTTTGGGGCTGAGAAATTCCAATTTAGAGAGCTCTTGGCTGAGAAACACCCGGTTAAGGAGAGTTTGGGCCTCCAGAACATCGATTCAGGGAGCTTTGGGGCTCAAAACCATCCATTTAGGCAGTTTTGGGGCTGAGAAATTCCAATTTAGAGAGCTCTTGGCTGAGAAACACCCGGTTAAGGAGAGTTTGGGCCTCCAGAACATCGATTCAGGGAGCTTTTGGGCTCAAAACCAGCGGCTTAAGGAGTTCTGGGACTCAATAACAACAATTTAGGGAGCTTTTGATCTCCAAAACACCCACCTAGGGAACTTCTGGCCTCAAAACCACCCACTGAGGGAGCTTTGGACCTAGGAAATACCCATTTAGTGAGCTTTTGGGCTCCGAAATATCAGTTTAGGGCACTTTGGGGCTCCGAAAACCACCTTTAGGAAGTTTTGGGGGTCCCATACACACATTTCGGGAGCTTTTGGGCTCAGAAAGATCCATTTAGGGAGCAGAAGTAGCAAGGGGGTCATAAAATGGTGCCGCTTACCTGGGAAAAGGCTGGGGCCAAGCGGTTGACGTGATGAGGATGTGACCA
>NW_009608030.1:45781-46020 GCF_000690535.1 Cariama cristata
CACCGAGGCTTCCCAGCAGTAATCTTCCTCGCTGGGATCTTCCTCACGGTGATCTTTAGACCCAGTCCCTCCCCTCGATCACCTCCGCCCTTGGTTGGTTTACTTACACCCATTTCTCGGAAATTCCTCAAAAACTGAAAGCGAAAGTCTTGAGGAGGGGTGGGAGTGGTTCATTGCACCCCTTCAAGGGATGGAGGAGGAAATCCTGAGAGGAATTCAAGGGCATCACCCTGAGAACA
>NW_009608031.1:0-229 GCF_000690535.1 Cariama cristata
GGTGGCGCAGGACTCTGCCCCGCTCCCGTTCCTGCTGCGCTGGCCGCCGCCGTGAAACCGTGAACGGCACTCCCGAAGGCAAGCCGGGCCGACGTCTCCAAGATGGTGCTACCGCCTCCCCCCGGGTCCCTTCCCAAGATGGCGGCGTCCTCCTCCGCGGGGACCCTCCCCAAGATGGTGGCGGCCGCTTGCCGAGGGTCCCTCCCAAAGATGGCGGCTGGGGCCGCGC
>NW_009608031.1:309-5027 GCF_000690535.1 Cariama cristata
GAAAATCGGTGTAATGCCAGCACGCAGCCTGCTTCCTCTCGGCCATGCAGCCGCAGTCGGCGCTGCCCGGGCTCAGCTAGAGCCAGGCTGGGGCACAGGCCTTTCCCCCTCACTGTGCTGTCGGGCACCTGAGCACGGCGAGGTGTCGGGGGGGTCCAGGCAGCTAATTCTCCCTGCCCTGAGTTCAGGTGGGAGCCCAGACTGTGAGGAGGTGTTTGGGAATTTACCTATTAAGGGGACGTACATAGTGGTTTTAAATGTGGAAGGCTGGAGTATTTTCTTTCAAGGAACTAACAGGAGAGAGATCAATACAGGCAATTCTCTGTTGGGAACTCCGGCGATTGATGTGAGTGATACAGAGTTTGCAGCTGTGAGCGATGGTGCAGGGACTACCTCCCAGAGCAATTACCGGGGGAGATTTGTTCCACCTCTACAACACACGGAATGTAAATTTGTAAAGTTTTACATTAAAGTGGTCCAGCAAGCAAATATATTCTGATTCCAAGTGATTTAAAAAACGCTTGTAAGAGTAAAGCTGGGAAGCATCAAAGACATTTGGGGAAAAGTCAGATTGAATGTGCCTTTATGGCGCTTGTGATACACTTCCTGGGCCTGATCCTGCCCTGTTTCCAGATGTCTCCCCCCGGTGCTGGGCTGCCTCCAGTGCTTAGCCCTCTGGGGAAGCAGAGAGCTCAGAGCCACACAGGACTGGGTTGTGAGTGACAGACCGAGAGCCCACCTGTGGGTGCCTACATGGGGAGGGCTGACAGGTTTTCAGATCTGCACCCAGGAGCTGCATTCAGAGCTGGTCCGAGCAGAGGAGAAGCAGATGTACAAGGGAGGCTCCTTAAAATGGCCCCACTAGCAAGGTTTTACAGTCCAAAGGCCTGAAAACACATCTGCCGGGAGGGTCCAGCACCTCTGCTTGACTGACAGCATTTGCTGCTGGCCTGTGGGAAACTTCTGACCCCCTTCTCATGCCCATCAACTCCGCAGCTCTGGGGTGCTGCATGTTTTTAGGTGAGCATCCATGTGCCCAGCAACACTGATGTCTTTCAGGGTACTTTTTCTTTTCTCTGGCCAAGCATCCCAGGTCCCTCCAGCATGCAAACCTCTCAGTTGCCACCAGGGAGAAGAAGTTTGGTCTGTAAGGCTCCCTGCTCCCCTGCACCCCTCTGCGCTGGGCGTCTTCCCCAGGAAAGCTCTCTGTGCTCACGGCTGCCACCATAACACTTAGCCTGACACCGTGGGCCACCCTCGGCTGCTCTTCTCTTTGTTAGCAGTTTGCCACTGTGTCAGGGATCCTCCTGTTTAAATATTGAAGGAGAGGCTTTTAAAATATACATTGGCAGGACTGCTGTAATTCCACCCGGGGACTCCAGTGACACCGGCTGTGGCCTGATTTGAAGGGAGGGGGGAAGGAAGGGGTTAGCAGCAGGCGAGCGCTGCAGAGGTCAGCCTGCCTCAGGCCACATGTGTCGTGGTGGCTGTGGGTGACCCGTCTGAGAAGGAGCTGTGGAGACGATGAAGGGTGCGCAGGCAGCCTGAGCCAGGCAGGGTAGGTTTCTCCCCAAGGAGCCACGTGTGCAGGGCACGCTGTGACGATCCTCCGTGAAGCTTGCACCAACCTACAGATGTTCCTCTGGAACAGATGCAAGCCAGAGGCAAGGAAATGGGCAAGCCTCCACTTACGGGGTAACAGGCTGAAATAATCAGATGAGCTTCTTAAAAAAAAGAAAAAAAAAAAAAACCAGCAATCCAGTAGTTCAAAATCCAATGCTACCCTCATCCCCAAAGCAGCTGGGAGGCAGGCTGCTCCCAGTCCCTCCAGGCTCTGTGTGGGATGGGGCTTTCTCCACTCCCCAGGACGAATTCTTTCCTTTCGCTTTGCCTTGCACCAGTTCTGGCATGTCTGCAAGGGAACTGCCTGCCCTGCAAAATGTTCTTGGGGCTTGAATGCCAGCTCCGGCCAGGCTGTCCTAGCTGCTAAGGACAGTGCTGAGGACCTTCCCAGGCTGGGATGAGTGAGAAGGGAGGCACCCGGCAGGGGCTGCAAGGATTGCGTCCTCCAGGATGCTCAGGCCACGGTGGGGGTCAGTGCCAGAGATGATGTGTATTTGCTTTGAGAAATCCTCCAGATTTAGTTCCTTAATGGGTAATTAACATTCCAGCTGCTCCTTGGTAATAGCCTCTCCAGCCCATGGGAAACCCACAGACACAGTGACGCTGCAGGCAGATTTCATAACTCAGACAGTGACTAAACAAAAAGGGAGTCCGAGAGCCAAGGCAAATGGAAACGCTGCTCTCGACCTCTTCTCCTGCCTCGGCTTTGGCCCTGGTGTAGACTGGTCCTGGCTGAGAGGAGTCAGTGGGAAGCGACTGGCCTGACCTGCGAAGGCCCTGGCTCCGGGCTTCCTGCAAGCAGGAATTTTGGCTCTCAAAAGTCACCGTTTCCGTGGCTGTGTCTTGTTCCCATAAGCCACAAGACCAGTGGCCTTACTGGTGGCCTTGAAACAGAGACTGGAGCTGGAAAAGGCTAAAACTCTCCCTGGACACTGAACCCTTGCTGTCTGCCTGGTACAGAGCACGGTCTGCAGTCGGGGCTCTCAAACTGCTCCAGGCCCCTCAAAATGGCATCTTTCCTCTAATAGCCCTGGCAAAGAGAAATTCAGGGCCCTGAATACAGCCATTCTCAGGTAAAAAAAAAAAAAAAAAAAAAAAAAAAAAAAAAAAAGAAAGCTTTTCCATTCACTTTTAAGGCCGTTTTTAGTTTCAGAAAGGCCGTTTGTGCATGCACACATGTAAAATGATGTGTCAGAAACAGGCATAAGATTGAAAAAGAAATCTTCAACGCTGAAGTTAAAGCACTTAAGGAATTGGCAGACACTTCAAGAGCTGGTTTCTGGTCCTAATGAAGTCAGTGGAAGTGCTGCCATGGACTTCAAGGGGACCATAATTTGGCTGTAACTCAGTAGGGAGCTGAAAGTGTTGATTAATAAATTGGAGACAATACGGAGGAAAGCTGCTGAACTTCTTTCCGACAGATGTGCTGAAGAAGAGCCTGTAAGTTAAAGTATGCAGGAAAGGAACTGGTTTCCTTTGTGTTTGCAAACAGAAGATAGGCAAAAAAACCCTATCTGATACTCATGTAAAATGGTAGAGCTGGTATTAACAAATACCAGTGCCTTTCTGAGCGGCCTTCTGTTTCTACTGAGTAGGTCATTCTTTTTTAAAAAAAAAAAGTATTAGCAAATGCCAGACCAAGCATTCAACAAATTCCTTTTTCTCAGAAGTAATTATTCAGTGGAAAACTTTACTGATGGAGATTGTGGATTCTGCAGATTGTCCTCAGAGTTTGGTGCATGCCTTTGATTACTCATTGCTGGCTTTGTGCTCAATGATTTGTGCATGAATCTCCTCTGCTAAAACTGACGGAGTTTAGCATGGCCTCAGAAAGCTGTTCCCAGCAGAGATACATTTTCAGGCTGAGTTTGCAAATCATTTAAGGCTGAAAAGAAAATCCCTTTAATACCCTTTACAGCAGTTTGCAGTTGAAAAACTTCCTGTTTGTCCCTTTTTGTTTTCTAAGCTTTCAAGTAGCTTTGGCGTAGGCAAGATACTCAGAGATCTTCAGAGAAAAGGCTTGTGAGGGAAGCGAAATGTTTAAGGATAAGAAGTCTTTGACTTCAATGAATGCTTCGGAGTGCATTAGAAAATTTGCAGCCATAATTGCCTGCAATTCTTTGTGTACCCTTCCCTATGATTTCCTTTCTTCTTTTCTTTTTGTTTGTTTATCTGCCTGTTTCATTTGATTGAAATTGCTTCCTCGCCTCCCGTTAAGTCAGAAGCTCTCCCAGAGCATGTTGCCAAAACCAAACCCAATAGACCTTCTGCAACATCTCATCGCCATGGGCCGGACACAAAACTTGTCCCCATGGGCTGGACACGAAACCTGATGGGATCTTCTTCATGCACTCCATCCCTTCTCACGCGGGTGGGGAGATGGACCCGGGTGGCTCTTGCTGGCGATTAATGTGGGCTCCCTTCCCCTGGACTGGAGCGTGTCTCCGCATGCCGGCAGAGCCCCCGGCAGCCTCCGCAGGGAGGGCAGGGGCAGGAGCGGAGCGGCTGAGCTGTATTAAGCTGTTTTTTCCCCTCTCTGAGGAATGAAGGGAATTTTGTGTGTGTGCATGCAGGTCGGGGGGCAGCCAGCCCGTGACTTGGATGCGTACCTTCAGCTTGTCTTGGAGTCAGGGTGGAAAAGCTGAAATGATGTGATGTACCGGTGCTCCGAAATCACGGCCGGGTTCTGTAGCTGGGGAGGAGGATGGGGGCAACCTCAGGCTTAACTGGCTTCAAAAATCTGACACAAAGGGTGAACACACACTGGGAGAAAGATAAAAGGACTCTTTGTAGGAGACATCAGCCTGACACCCCAGTTCCACCAAACACGCTGCCTGGGCCTTTACCCTTCGAGACCCCCCATCGTGCTTGCCCCGGGGAGCAGCCGTGAGAGCAGGGACCTGGTGCGAGCATCCCTGGGTAGAGCATCACAGGCTCCCCAGGCGCGGGGGATCGAAGGAGCCCTCCCGTCGGGAGATTATGGCACGGCTCATGGTCATCCCCCGTGCCCCGACACGACGGGGACCGGACCAAGGCTCTCATCTCAGGGCTGAGGAGCTGGGAGCTGTGCTAGGCAGGGGATAAACGGACCGGTG
>NW_009608032.1:0-2294 GCF_000690535.1 Cariama cristata
GTGTTTCATTCTCCCCTCTTCTCTTCTCCAATCCCAATCATCTGAGGATCCAATAGAGTTCCCCCCTTGGTAAAACTAAGGGTTTCTGCATACTTCCTGGTTTTGGGAGAGCCTCGTCTTTTCCCCTCGACATCACGTGGCAAGGGAGACAAAGCCAGTTTGGGGTTAGAGCTCTGACTAGGGTCCTCAGAGGATGATATGGTTCAAACTTTTGTGGGAAAGCGAGCCTAGATGAAGTTATCTAGCACCCTGTCCAATCACATCTTGAAAACGTGCAGTCTCGGGGACTCTACCATGTCCCTGGGGAGGTTGTTGCAGTATATGATGTTTCTCACTGTATAAAATATCTTTCTTATATCAAGGTGAATTCTGTCCGGGTTGCTCCCTGTCCTCTCCATGTGTCTTTTTGCTAAGAGAGAGGCTCTGTCCTCTGTGTAACCACTTTTAAGTAATGGAAAACTGTGATTTGTGCAGGGGAAGAGCATCACAGGATAGCACAAGACTCAGTATGGCATGTTTTGGGGGAGGAACCAGAGGTAGGGGAAGGAAGGGTTCTGGGTTGTCCTAGGTGGAAGAAACGTGAGAAAACTATAAAGAAGAGGGGATAATATGGCTGCCACTCAAGAACTGGTTGCTGTTCATGCTGACCATGCCCTGCTTCTGATCAGTGCAATCTGTCCTGTCTTCTTAATTCTATTCCTAGCTATTTTCCCCTGTGAGAGAGAGAGAATTATAGCTACTGCCATGGGTCCAAGGCGTCCCTATGGTCCCAGGTCCGGTGGTGACTCGTTGGTCCTTCCGATCATTGTGATCTCCGGTGGGGAAAGCTTCCAAACTGTGGCTGTTAAGGAGTATCTTTTATGCTGAGCAACATACCTTGCCCACTCCTCTGTCCCATGGACCACTGCCAAACTCCGCCTTCCCTCCACCTTACCGAACAAGACTTCTACGCATCCTCAAGGAGGAGTGTTTTAGGCATGGTCTGCCTTGGAGGTGGGTAACCTTCGGTAAAGAGGTGTGTTTTTCATATTATAATGAGGAAAGTTCACCTAAGGTCCAAGTCTTCTTGCCAGTTGCTAAGGCAGCAGGTGAGATCCATCTTCTTTGACAGCAGCTACAAGGTTTTATCTCAGCCATCAATTTCAGTCCCATGTAGTGGAGAACAGTACGTTGTTTTTCGTACCTCAGCCATTACTTTCAGTCCCAGGTAGTGGAGAATAGTACACTGCTCTCTGTACCAGGCAGTCCTCCCTCTTTGGCTGTTGGCGTTCTTGTATCATCTCCAAGTTTCTATCGACGATGTTGAGACATTACTGTTCTTTCAGGCCAACTTCGGACCAACTCTCACACCATGCTGTGGCTCAACATTGTCTTCAGGACTACGTAGCGGTAGCACAATTCTCAAAGAGGGAAATAAAGAGAGAGAGAGAAAGACAGAGAAAGAAAGTGGTAGGTAAAATGACATTTAACAATCAAATCAGAGATCAATAATCAATAACAATTGAAATCAGTAACAAAATTGTCAAATAATCAATAATTAAAATCAATGATTATTAACAATAGAGATCAATAGCAATAAAACCATCAAATAATGGATAACAATTGAAATCAAGAAGAATAAAATCGTCAAACAATTAATATCATTTGAGATCAATAGTCAATAGATTTGGGGACGTCCACGTTAGAGGGGACGTCAAATAAGTTATGTGCATTGAGTACGGATGTTAAACGTGTTAATCGATTTGCCATTTTCCAATTTAGGACATACAATATTACGGACAAAGTGAGACTGAGCAAAACCAGTACCAAGAGAACAACAATGGGTTGACACAACTTGTTTAAGATACAGGTAGCAGTAGGTGACCATCTGAAAAGCATGTCCCACAATTTATGTTCTGCATCTCTTTTCACTCTTTGCAAAATATGGTGGATTTCTTTCACATCATGATGAACAGTTATCAAGGGTTTTTATCCGTTCTCTTTGATCTTTTCTAAAATTTTGGTCAAATCTGGGTGTTGTAGCAGTTGTTTCACCAAAGTGAGGTTCATCCCAATGGGTGTAGGCAATAATTCATGGATCAATGTGCAATTAGATTGCAGCAATTGATGAGACATAACGGGAGTTGAATAGTTAAAATCATATCCTACAATTTTAGTAAAGTTACAAACACAAACATTTGAATGGTTACTAGTGTCTACAATAACATCGTCTGTGAGAGCAAAATCACAAAGGGTTCTCATACAAACACATCCTTTTCCAGTATATACAAGTGACGCGGAATTCACGGACTCTT
>NW_009608033.1:0-11520 GCF_000690535.1 Cariama cristata
GTACGGCTGAACCCCACCAGCACCTGCAAGCGCGGGCGCCCCTTGGCTTCAGGTGCATTTGGAAGGTGCCGACCGGTGCCCGCGAGAGAGGCTTTCTCCCCAGACGGACACCAGGTAGTGCCCATTTTACACCAGGCCTTCAGGTGCTACTTGCATTTAATTAGCTCTAAACCTGTTCGCAGAACCTATCCTTGATCTCAGCTACTCTTCCATCTCTAGATAGTCTCTTTACCAGTAAAATGCCATACAAGAATGAAAGTTAGGAGGACATTACAGATGGAAAGCAAAGAAAAAACACCACAGAAAAGCAGAGACCATTCTGCCAGGAGCTCTTGACAGCCTAGGAGGAGATTAAGTGCTCCAGAGCTTTCAGTAACCAACTTCCAAAACTTTCCTCAAACCCCAATATATTTTCCAAGGGATAAAGAAAAAAAAAAGAAGTTTCTAATTGAGGACAGAACTTGTGCTTCTAGGCAATCTTTGCATCAAATCTCTGAAGATTTACAGCTCTTGGAGACAAATTTTTAATACTGACAAAACAAATACAGAATCCCATCATGGCTAAGGTTGGAAGGGATTCACGGAGGTCACCTTGTCCAAGCCCCCTGCTCAAGCAGGGCCACCCAGAGCCAGCTGCCCCAGACTGTGTCTGGATGTTTTGTGATTCTCTCTGAAGAGAGCGACGGCACAACCTCCCTGGGCACGTACAACACCACGTTTGCATAGATGTCCCACAAAAAGTAAGCCTTTGGTGGACATAAGGCAGCTGCAAAGTCTGACAACGTTCTCTGCCTCTGAAAACCCCATTTACAATAGGAATACACGCAACCTAAAATAAACCCAACTCTGACTACAGTAAAGTTGCCTTCTTTAATGCTTTAAATACCGGGGTACAATCAGCCATTGAGCTCAGAATCCCATGGGTTTCACAAATATAAGCTCCTTCCCCGTTCTTACTTTATTTAGCTCCAAGTTGTACTGTCTGTACCTACTTTGGAAGTTATTTTGAATCATCACCAGAGTGCTGCATATGTGTATTTTATCCACATACAGGGCAGTGCGACATATTTTATCTTTTTTTTTCTCCTCCTCCCCTTTATCTACTCTTCTTGCCCCTGTGTAAGGACTGTGCATGTACTGGACATTAATTAGCACACTCGCTTACTTTGGCGGAACTCAGGTCACAAAGAAACCATGGACCACCTGCTTTGAACTCTAAACACAGGCCATTCAGTTTTACCCAGACACTCCCGGTGTAAGACAGCAAATTATTCAGGTCTCCAAAGCTCGTGTCCTCTGAAGATTAACTGGTACACTGGTAGAGAACTGCAATTGGGAGGTGCTCCCTCTCCAGCTGCCCAAAGCATGTATTTGATGAGAGATGCCCAGTGGACCCCAGTAACAGTCCCATCTCTAGCCCCAAACGCAGCAAAAGTGCAAAGTCCCTGCTAATCTGAAGCAGGGCAGGTTCTTTACCGACCCCAAATCCAGTACTCTGCATTACACAGGGATATCAGCAAGTCACCTCAAGAGGATTTTTATCATGTCAGTGCACTTACCGTGGCGACTGCATCGTCAGCTGCAGTCAGTCTTGGAGGCACCAGAGTGAGTTGAAAAAATTCCTCGGAAAACATCTTACCATTTGTGTACCAGGAGAAAAAACCTTTCTGACCAATGCAGACAACCACCCAAAGCCAAGACACATAAAATCTGATTAAGGTTGCTGTCTTAATGCTGATGCATGCGCTCTGGGCAGCACAGTAGCGCTGTTCTGCTCAGGGGCCCAGAGGGAAGGCAGTGAGCAGGGGATCTCAAATTCACAGATTTGCACTCGAGAGACCATCGTATCCATCCAGCTTGATCCCCTGCACACACACACGCAGCGACACACACATGAGCTGGATTAAAGCGTATCTTGTAGAAAGATAACTAATCTCATTTTAAAGGCTTCAAGCAGTGCTAAGTCCACCAGCTCTCCAGATAAACTATTCCAACATTTAATTACCCTCCCTGCTAGGAAACTACATCTCCTCTCAAGTTTAAATTGCTCTAACTTCAGCCTCCACGCACAGCATCTCCTCAAGCTTTGTCAAGCAGATGGAAAGGTCCGGCGCAGCGCTCACTCCTAGGCGCTGGTTTTCCAAGCAGCAGTAATCAGTAACCAAGTCACATATCAACCTGCTCTTGTGAGCCCAACGGGGCCGAGATGACCGCCGAAAGCAGGATACAGGGTTACGTGAGCGTGCGGTTTGACATCAGCGCAAGCTTTTCTGTGCTTTGTCTTTGAATTCTTCCTACAGCTCCGATGATAACCTTCTCTACATAGGAGCTCAGACAAAGCACCCTAGAAATGCATGCCTGAGAGGCGGCTCGGTACGGAGGCAGGACTTGTTATGGCACTGAGGCACGCTGAGGGTGTACAGCGGGCACAGTGGAGAGCCGTGGCAGAAAACAGGCGGAGTTGCACATCCTGGGTCAAAAAAGACAGTAATTGCAACAATCCGCTGGCAGTTTATCAGGTCTGCAGACTAAGTTTGACTCTACAGAAACAGCAGGCTGGGTTCAGAATGGCTTATTATTTCCCACTTGGCACCACGCGAGCAGAGCGATGTTAGCATGCCCCATTCCCCGTGTTGTGTGGGATGCTGAGGACCTGAGCCAGCTCCGGGCACTCACTCCAGCTGCACCCCATCTCACGAGTCTTCAGCTCCAGAAAGCTGTGACGCACAGTGCCGACAACGCCCTGACCCCAGACGCAACCGGGGTGCAGAGCAGGACTGAACAGAAACGAGGATGTGGTCACCCAAGCTCACTCTTGGTGGCACAGCGGGCAGTACCAGACTATCAAGGATTTCTGTTAGCAGCAGCATTATCAGCACTCCGTCGCTACCCCGAAGAGCGGAGAGGCACCCACGCCCTGCTATACAAGATTGCCACCGACAGCTGCCTGGGAAGAATGTGTGTGGAAACTGTCCACCCTGGCCAAGGATACCAACCCCAAGGACAAGGTAAAGGCTTGTCAATGCCCTGGGAAACTTGGGCGGAAAGCTCCAAGTCCCACAGCTCCCCGGGGCAGGGTGAGATACCTCCCGGGGCAGGAGAAGCAGCAAGCAGTCTGGCGTGAACTCCCAGAGAACCCGGAGCGCCTCCCAACCTCACCTCCTCTCGCTGCTCTCTGCGGCAGCTGCACCTCTTGAACGTGCACACAGAAGAATAATTACAAAACAAGCCCCTCGCATTACTAATTCACCAGGGGAAAGCGAGGAGGAAAAAGGAAAGATAACTTGCCAGGGATTGAGAGACATCCCTGGTTGAGATGTCCTTTGTTTTAGGCAGCAACAGCTTCCCCACCCACACGCAGCAACTCCTGAGACTCGACTGTTTCCTCTCAGGGAGTTCACCTCCCTAGTTAAAGCCCTTCTACTCTTTCTTCTGTCCTGGACACTAACCAGTATGAATTCCCAACAGGAGCTTACCTGAGACTCGCACAGAAACGCCACCACCCACCGAAGGCACTCCCCAAGAGCGGGGAAAGCAAGAACCTTCAGAACAGCTTCTGTTTCCAGCTCAGCAGAGCAAGGCGCTGCCGATGCACCGGAGGGAGGACGGCCACCAGCCCTGTGGCACCCCCCAGCTCTTACCTGTCCCTCCCGTCAGCTGCGTGCTGCTCCTCTCCTTCGCCAGCCCGTTGGCCTTGGGGCTGGCGCTGGGCGCTGCTGCCGCTGTCGCCCTGGGTAGCCGCTTGCCCGGTACCTTCACTGTAGTTCTCAGCAGATCGATTTCCTTCCCGTGGACGTTCTGCATGTAATCCTACAGCAGAGAGGCAGAACGGTTCAAGATCAGCCCTGCCCTGGCCCACTGCTCTCAGCTCCCCTCTCATCCACGTGATCACAACTAAAACCCGGATCCCCACGGTCACTGGTTAACAGTCAGAAGTCAGCCAGCAACTTGGGGGTGATTTGGGAGCTCATTACACGCTCCTTTCTCGTGCACTATACTGAAGTCTCCGGTCGGGTGGGCTAGAGGTGAAAGACCCCACGACCTCCCCAGCATCCACAGCCAGTTGTTTTCTGACAACACGGGCGCAAAGTGTTGACTCAAACGTGCCCTCTTCCCATGACTAGCTGGTGCCTTAGAACTGGCTCCAGAGAAGTGCCAGGTCTCGCTTTCAGTGCCCAGAAGTAGTCAGCTCTGATATGAATAACCTCGGGATGCTGCCATGGGCAGTCAGATGCCATGACAAGCCCATTTGTGAAAGCCTGGCTGGGGATCAGAGATTAGATGGAGCAAAAGAGCACGTAGGTGGCAGGCAGTTCTTCTTCCCTGTCATCTGTTGTCTTTTTAATCACAGCACCCAGCTGTAACAGCTAGTAATGTAACATAGTACAGTGTAAGTAATGGGCTACCTGGAAATTCCCGCTCGGGTCACGGCTAGGGTAATTGAAGCCCCAAAGAACACATCTCAGGGTAACTCCCTTGTACATTCACCTGCATAGCTTTGCACTATCCAAAACTTGGTGCTTCCACCATTTCTTCTGATAGACTATTTATTATACAACCAAAAACTCCATGTGCAGACCCTTAATATCATTCTGCCCTGTCTCCTAATAGCATCTCGTCCTTTGGTCAAAATAAAGCTGCAGACCTCAAGCCCCTCCTGAGAGCTGTGTCTTTTCCTGCCTCTTCCACCCTTCCCCTGCTCCGCAGGGCACTGCAGCTCTCCCCTAGCCCTCCCCGATGCGGCTGGCTTTTCCTTGGGCTCCTGTCCCCAGAAGGGGAAGACCTGACCAACGTCACCTGCAGAGACACGCACGGAGGGGAACTGCCCTGCCCTGCTCTTGGGCAGACCTCAAGGGAGCAGGGACCGAAAGCTGAGCTAGAGGCTCCGGGAGGAATCGCGACATAGGTGCATCCTCCCCTGGCTCTGCGCTGGGGACGTGCATCGCAACTGGGAGAGGAGCGGCAGCAACCGTCCAGGGTGAAACTGCAGCTGCTGCAGGGAGGCTTGGGCTTGCTCCAGTTCACAAGGAGGTCACCAAAAAGATTAACTCAGAGTTGGTCCCTGTCTGCTTCCAGATCCAGGAAGATAAAGACATTAACAAGATCAGTTTCAGAGCAACCATTCTCCTAATCCTTGGCTCCAAGCAGTAGGCGAATGGGGGCTGCATGGGCGACGCTCTGTAGTGACTACCGGCAAGGGTTACAACCTCTCAGCAGCACCTCAACACCTTGGTTTGAACTCTTCTCTTTCCGCAGACCCCTGCACAGGCACCCAGTCCTCGCAGCAAACCCAGGAGACGGGGCAGCGTGGCAGCACACCCTTCCGTGCTTCCAGCTTCTGGGTGACTCGACCTCAAATGAGACGCACACTCCCTTTGGTGCTCCGGGCAATTCCTAGATAACCGGCCCAGCCAAACGTTACTCTGAGCTGCGCCTGGTTGGGTGGGAGCCTGGTGGCACCCCTGGGCAGGGAATCTCAGAAGGGCTGGAGGATTTTCCCTAACTCAGCACAATTGCTGTGGTAGCCGGCTGCCTGCCGGAGAGAGCGGTCACCAGCGCACTGCTTTTATTACATGCTATAAAACAGCAATTTCTTCCCAAGCCTCCTCGCTAATTACCCAGCCAGTTCTCTCATTTCATTTTATTACTGGAATTAACAACGAGTTCAAAGCGTGGAAAGCTATTAAGATGTGTGATTAAGCCACATTCAATTAGTTTCTACAAACAATTTAATTGATGTTGCAGATAGAATTAACAGAAGGTGATTGTGTGAATGGCTCCACTGGCTGCAAAATGGGAGATGCTTTCTCTCTAGCTCTGCGCAGCACAGCACAGCCTGGCCAGTGAAGCTGGGCTGAACCACATACGCCTTCCTCACAAGCAGAAGCATTTACTCTCCAAGGCTTTGAGAAAGTGATAGGAAACCGCACCGGTCTCTCCATAGAACTTGTTTTCCTGTGACTGAACACGCTCACAGAAAGGTAAGAAAAATACAGATGCAGCAAGGAAAGCTGTGCTGGATCCAGGAACCCAGCGAGAGCTGCTGCCCACTGCTCCAGCTCCAGGCGTCCTGCTCGCAAGGTCTCTGAAGCCGCCGCCGGTTCCAGAGAGGAGGCAGAGGCAGCAGCTCCGAGCAGGAACGCACATCTCCGTTAGGACCCAAGCTCAGGTCCCGGCTGGTAGTCAAGGCAGATGCGTGTCCATGAGGAGTCACAGAACACCTCATTTCAGGGCTGGACCCAGCTCACCGGAGTGCTCTCTGTCCACCTGTGACTGCAAACCCTCGGTCTAAGCCTGACTCCCAGTGAGGAAACTTCAAAGTGGGGCTGGAGGTGCCAAGATCCAGATCTAGAAACAGGTTGAGTGATAACCACTCAAAAGCAGATGACCAACCCCGCCAGGAAGCTTTTGGTTGGTAAAATCAGAAGTATGACCCAGCCAGAGCCACGCAGCAATCTCCATCTGATGGGGCGCAGGCACATCTGGGGCAGATACGTCTAGCGGAGGAAAAAGAAGACAGGCAGGGCTGCTGATCCCTGGGGTACCTGCACCCACCCCAAGAGGGACAGGGAGAGAACGGAACAGAGATGGAAAAGAAGTCTAGGCAGGAACTGCCCGGAATCGTGCCAAGGAAAAGCCACTGGGAACACAAAAGCAGCACAAAAATGCTCTGGGGCTTGAAGACCCTGAAAGGGGCTGGGAAAGACCCTCTTCCCGCAGCGCTCAGCCCTGCCCTCGGGGACCCCTCTGCTGGACTCCGAACGCCGCCATCCCCCAGAGACGTGGCGGTACAGCCTCACCCTGAGCGGGGCAGGGCAGAAGCTGGGACTTCACATCCCTAGGAAGGAATTTCAGGACGCTGAGTGTCTCCTTGATGGAGGATCTGCAACCTTGCTCTTGCTGGCAGCTGACCTCACCACGTGCCTGCTGGCCTGAGAGCTGCTGCCACAAATGGAAGGGACAAAGAAGCACGTGCTCCTCCTCAGGAAGACAGGGTTCGTTAGTGACCCAGACTGTTCAACCCTAACATGCTCTGCTTGTATCATCCTGTGGAAGGACATGGGAACTTGCTCCATGCCACGGGAGACAAACCTGGTGACAAACGCACTGCAGCATCTCCCGATTCCCTCCAGAAGATGAGGAGGAGAGGATATAATGGGACATCCTCTTCTGGACCACCTCTTCCCCCAGGCTTCCCTCCTGCATCTGTCCCCTCCACGCAGGTTGTAAACCAGCCATCCAGCGGGAAGGCGAGGCAAGGCAGAGGGGCCTTTGCTAATCAGAACGGCACACTGCTCACCAAAGCCTTTGTCGGCATCGCAGTAAAAAACGTAACACGATGGAAGGTGTCACGGCTCTTTTCCCCAATTCTCAGGGAGGGAATGCCACGGAGGGAGCACGCAGGACCCCCCTGTCCTTGCAGAAGTCAGAGCTGGGTAGCAAGCAGCTCTGCGTTCTGTGGTCCACGTGTAACTAGTCCTTGCTCTAGGTAAACATATAGGGCAATACAACACCTATCTTGGGTGCAAGGTTCAAAGCTCTCAGTGAAACCTAGAGGAGGAGAGTCCCGCCTTGTGCCTTTCTTAGCAACGGGCTGTGGATCACCAGTAGCACCAGGTGGAAGCAAACCAGATTTTTGCTTGGGGCAACGTAGTAATGAAATGAAACGCTGAAGAAGTGCAGTAAGGAAAGCAAGTGACATCAATCTAGATCACCCCCTGAGGAAAAAATGGTGTAAAAAGGAGAGAAACCTAGTGTGTAGCAGCATCATCGGAGAGCGGTTAAACAACATCCCAGAAATTACTCTGCCTCTACAGCTGATTGTAATAATGGCCTATGATGTCTCCAATGGAAATGTGATAAACCCACACACGCGTGTGAGCACACACGCAGAGCAGGCAGCAGCAGCAGCCATTCCCTCCCAGTTTGGTTCCATAAAGACCAAAAAATGGGGTTACAAAGTTAGGGAACTGCAGAACCACAGTACGGTACAGCAATCAAAGACTGGAAGAAAAAAAACTGTCTCAAAGCTCCCACAAATTAAGGAAAGGAAATGCAACGACTGGCTTTCCAGTGTAAGGGTAGGAGGGTTAAGTGGCTCGGGAGCTGGACGACTGAGCACTGCAAGCCCATGAATTACAGATGCAGGTTAGAAATGAGGAGAAAGACTCCGAGGCCGAAGGCACTCCAACGCCCGCGTGTCTGAGGAGATCAGGGACAAACCGAGGGCCTAGGAGCATTCAAGGAAGCACGGGGGCTGCAACACCTTGCTCTTCTCCCTTTAGCCCCGGAGGGTGCTCCGGCACCCCCCAAACCGCCCTGCGTCCAAGGTCCACCCTGCGCACCCCAGCCGCTGCCCGGCTGCAACCCGTCCTCTCTGCAGAGGGTGCGGTGGCCTCGGTGTCCCAGGTGTGTCTGTCCGTGGCTCACTGTCTCAGCAGCAAACTGTGCTCAAGAGGGAATGGGGAAGAAGTCATTAGCCCCACAGTGGGGAGGCGACAGAGATGGATGGGGAGGCAGCTGTGCGCCTGAGCCAAGCAGTGAAGAGGATCAGAGATGCATCGAGTGACAGCTCAGCTCGGCAGGCTCTGCACAGGCACCTCATCTCCATTACCCAATACCTAGCAGCCAGGAAAATTATTCCACACCCAAATGGCACCATCAGCCGTGGCTGCAAGGAGTTCTCTGCCTGCTCCTCACCCCAGATGCAGGGAGGCAGCAACCCCTGCTTTAATGGACTGAGCAAGGGGAACAGAGAAAAGAAAGATGCATTTACTTAGCATTAATTCTGTGCAGTGTGTGTTCCTGCCAGCTTTTCCCACCCAGCCTGGCACTGCAGAGACAGCCCTCATGAGAGGGGAAGAGGTTTCCTCCAGACTCCGGTGAAAAACAGCTCTGCTGACTACGCCTGCCCTGAACCTCCAGCGCAGGGCCCTGCTGCAGGCAGAGACCGGGGCTGTCATCTCCTGCCAACCCCCCCAGCACCCCTCTGCGACGGAGGCATCTGCAAGGGGACCCGCAGCCGCCGCCAGGGCACGAGGGAGGGCACTGCTCTGTCCCAGCCCGCTCCCCTACCCCACCCAGCACAGCACTTACATGCAGGCTGGGGTGGTAGGTGAGGACTCCGTTGTCACACAGCGTCACGTACTTCTTCTTCCACTCCTTGTTGAGGGACTTGCCACTGCGTTTGAGGAGGATGCCCTAAAAGAGAAGTGTCAAGAATCTCAGCTCTTGTTTGGCCCAGGCACTTCCCGCTCAGCTCCAGCACTGCCCCTTGTAGGAGAGTGGTCTTTGAAGCGACACAAAGATCAGGACCCAAGAAAACATCTTCTAGGTTGGCCTTCCCAACACCATTTTCCCTGGGACTGGTAGGAAAAGGGCTGCACCCCCTTCCTGATCGACCCCAGCATGTCTCCACAGACAGCCCCCCCTGCCCATTCTCAGAGACAAGGGTCTCCACATGCCAGACCCCATGCCCAGGTCCTCTGAGGGACCTATCGCATACTCTGCTGTCCCAAATCACTCCCTCTGGGCAACTCTCCTTGCGGTGAAGGACAGTGCCAACATAAGGCCAGAAGCCAACCTCACCACCAAACCACACCGCTTGCTGTGTTACCACAGTGCTCCCAGACCTTCTTCCATCACCAAAACCAGGGCCAGAGGGATGGTCAAGGCAAGGACAATTTGGGACAGGCTGGGACACTCAATGGAACAATGCTCCAAGGTACGGGTTTCACAAGGGATGCACATCCTCTTGCCTGCTTGCAATTCTTTCTTGGAGACGTCAGACAAATGGAGCTAGGGACACATTCAGGAGGCAGGGTGGGTCCTGGGCAGTTGAGGGGTCGGTTCACCCCCTTTCCCCATCGGGATTTTACCCATCCTGTGGTCTTCAGGCACAGCACTCCTAGGGCCTGGAAATGATTGTGCTCACGTGCCCCGAAGCTCCCTCTTCCCACCAGCCCAACCCAGAACTAACACAGAACTCACTTCCACCGATCGGAACCAACGCTGAGAGCTGGGACCCCCCAAACCCTCTCCCCATCTGATTCTGCCTCCCCAGGGAAGTCATCGTGCCCCAGGTAAGGCCGGAGGTGGAGAGGGAGAAGGAAGACGGGGCAAGAAGCCAGGCGCAAGGACTCTGGAGCAGGGACCGGGGAGAGAACATCAAGTATTCTGCCGGCGGGGAGGAAAGGACAGCACGGGGGGACAAGAGTACGAATGAATAACAGAGTCTGGGAAAAAGCTGGATCTACCAGCTGTTGGGCCGGGGCCCTCCGAAAGCACCGTCTGGACAGACATCCAGACTGGTTGTTCCTAACGTGGCAAAAATCTGGGCCCCAGGCCAGCACCTCCTCAAAAACCTGGACAGAAAGTCTCTGTCCTGCCAGCCTCGGCATATTTGGGGGCCCCGTCCCACTGCCTAGAGACTGAGGTTGCTGTGCCGGCACGACGGAAAAACACAACAAAACGTTGTAGGGCTTGGCACATGCTGGGGTGACAACGCTGCCAGACACGACCATGAAATCGGCAATAAATGACACAGAAAAGGCAGAAGTGCTCCATGGCCGCTCATGTTCAGTACTTGGGAAGCAAACGGTGTGAAAAGGAAACGCCTCCCACTCGTGCAACGGGGCAGAAAGTTAAAACAGAGCGGCAAAAGCTAAGCTGGGCTGGTGGTAGGGTCTGATCCCTCGCCTTCAAGAGCTCCAACAGAATCAGCTGAAGAGCTCCCTCAGCAGCGGTTAAAAGGTGCTGATTTTAACATGCCTTGGAACATGGCAGCAGCCGGACAGCTCATGCTTTGCCAAGATCTGCAAGGGGAAAACCAACGACCCTTGTAACTACGTCCACTTAGCCGGACGCTTACACTGGGCGAAACTGTGGAAGAGCCACTGCAAGAAGTGGTCAGCAAAGACCGAGAGGACAGCAGCTTAACTAGTGCCGCCCAACGCAGGAGACAGGTGGTCAGCGAAGTCTGGTCCCACTTTTGGTACGGTGGCAAGATCTGACGACAACAGCAACTGTGCTGACACAGCATTTTTAGTTTTCTGTCAGGATTTTAACTGAGCAACACACACCATTAAAACACAACTGTACAAAATCCATAAAATCATTAACGTACGGAGTAAAAACTGGTCAAGTGAAGGTCTCAAAACATAATCATAAATGAGAACAAGTGTAATTATAAATGGCAAATCCATGTCCAACAGAAGTGCTTGTATAGAGGCCCAGCCAATCTGCATATCTAATCAATGCCTTCCCCAAACGAGCTCAAAGGAAACAGAAAACCAGGAAACTTGAAGGTAACATAGGAACTGCGCAGCGTAAATCGCCGCAGCGACCGGTCGTTACCACAAATCGCCTCACGGCACGTGGCAAACCGGGCTCCTGAGAACAGCGTGGATTTCAGCACAAGTCATGCAAGGTCCTGCTCCTGGGGACAGCCCGCCCCACCGCCCGGCAGGCTGGGCTCTGCGGGCTGGCGAGCACCGTTGCCGACCGGTTCCTGAGCTCCCG
>NW_009608033.1:11637-11894 GCF_000690535.1 Cariama cristata
CTCGGCCCCTCCCCCCCCCAGGGCAGGCTCAGGTGTCCCCAGTCACTCCAACCGCTTCAAAAACCCCGCTGGTGATGGAGACCGCGCCTCTCCCCACCAGCCGTCGGGTCCTGACGTTTCCCGACGGAACGGCAGTGCAGCACTCGTCCTGTCGCGGCGACCGCTCAGAGTGGTCCCGGGCCCCCTGCAGCAGCCTTTAACCTTATCCGAAGACTGCGATTACATTCCCACGCGCTCTTCTCTCCTATGGATTCGCA
>NW_009608034.1:0-761 GCF_000690535.1 Cariama cristata
GTGTCTGGCCTTGCTTGGAAATATGTGGTTAAAGCCAAATATATACAGAAGCTCCCTTGGTTCCTCCTTGAACCCTGGCTAAGCTTTAGGTGAAATCTAAAAGGAGAGTGAAACCAGATGTTTCCACATTTGAAGTTATGTAAGCTTTTTTATTCAACAATATAAAAAGCTGGACCCTCTTGCAACAACTTTGGAGACCTCATCTACAAGTGGATGCACTGCACAGGCCCTAGGACCCCTTGATTGCTGGGACAGGTTCTCCAAATCCTCGCTGTAACCGGGGCTTCCCCCATGGTTGCGGATCTGGATGATGGTAAAGTATTAGGGCAATTGGTTATGTATCTTTCTTAATCACTATAGCTAACCTTATGTAGTAATGACTAGGTGCATTACCTTATTCTGTTTTATCCTTGCTGTATTCTGTTTTATTCTTGCTGTATTGTTTCTCTTACTATCTTATTGCTTTAAGCATAAGTAAAGATAAGCTAACTTCTTTAACTTGGTGTCTGTGTCCTTTCTGTTGACCCTGTCCATTGGCAAAACACATGAGCTTTGAGGAAAAGTTAATCGTAGGTTTTGAGCAAAATACAAGGTGTCAACACCATGTTGGTAACCAGAGGATGACAATACTATCTATCTAATCTGTGTAGTATATGTTCTTCAGCCCACAACCAGCGGTTTATTTTTGGTAATTACAGTTGTTTCCAGTCATGTATGAATTTCTTTTGCTCGAAACCCTTTCTTCATGTTGTAACTACTCA
>NW_009608035.1:0-8174 GCF_000690535.1 Cariama cristata
GTCCCGGTTCGGTCCCCGGCACCCTCGGCCCGGTTCGGCACCGCCTCCAGCATCGCCGGTTGGTCCCCGGCACCCCCGGTTCGGGCACGGCGCTCTTGGTCCAGTCTCGTACCAGCCCCGGAATCCTCGGACCGGTCACCCCTGGTTCGGGCAAGGCACCCTGGTCCGGTCCTTCCCTGTCCTGGGCATCCCCGGTCCAGCCCTGCACCACCCTGTCACCCAGTGCTGGTCCAAGTGATCCCAGTCCAGGCCCTCACCATTCCCCAGTCTGGTCCTGCACAGCCCCTGGCACCCCCGCTTCTGCTCCATACAGGGGTGGGGACAGCAGCCAAGCCCAAGATGGGGCATTGCCCTGGGGCCCGTGCACTGTTTTGGGGTACCCGGGGTCTGTGGGCACAGCTGGGTGCAGAGCTGCTCCAAGCAGCCCTGGATGCTGCCCTTTCCAGGGCTGATCCAGGTGCTGACGATGCCACGGCTGGCTTCTCGGGGCATCCTGCAGCCCGTGGGGCACCACCTGGCCCCACATCCCTCCCAGCCTCCTGGGGGATGCCCAGCCCCATCCTGGCCTTGTGAGGGCTGAGCCAGCAGCCGTCCTTCGGAAAGTCCAACCACTTGCTTCTGGTCGGCATTTCTGAAGAAGAAACCCCATTATGAAGCTGGAGGTGGCCAGGCGTCCAGCCAGGCACGCTACGCCCAGGCTGCTCTCCAGAAGGACAAAAACCCCCTTGCAAATCTTTTGTCACGGTGCTTCCTCCCCGACCCCAGCCTCGTGTGGTGCAGCTGGAGAGAGCCCTCCTGTCCTGCTCCATCAGCTCACACAGAAACAACGGGAAGGTTTGGGGCTTCTGATCTGGGAAGGTGCCCTTCGCAGGTTCAAGGAACGTGGGACCTCGGAGGCATCCGAGGGCCCCACATCATGGTGTGGTCCTTGCTGCCCCTCTCTTGGGCTGCTTTGACAGAGGTGGGACTGTGGGTCCCCTTCTCCATCCTGATACCCGTGTCTGCAGCACCACGGGACAGAGAAGCACGGTGGAAATGGATATTTTTGTTCCCTGAGAGGTCTTGCCTGCCTTCTTCAATGTGGGACTCCTTGGTAGCTCCTGCCCTCAGTTCAGAAGCAGGTAGAAGAGAACAGGGTTGATCTGATGCAGAACTGATCACATCTTTTACTGGGTCTTTCAAAAAAAAAAAAAAAAGAAAACAAATCGCAGCCCCTTATTGAAAATGTGTTTCTAGCTGCTTGCTACTTATCACCACCAAAACTAGATGTACCATTTTCTGGCATCCTGTTAAGGCAGAAGTAATTTGGCTTGTACAAATTTCCCAGTTCTAAGGGGAATTATTTTAAGCATATTTACAACTTTTTGGTGAGTGATGAGTCTTCTGGTCCCCTCAGATGCCACACAGCTGCCTGGCAGAGTAAAGCCTCCTTCACACCAGACAGGCTTGGGCTCTTGGTGCCACAGTGTGCACCACCCAACCTGGCACCTTGCAGCCTGCCCAATCTCACCAGTGAGGGCATTTCCAACCCCCCTGGCACCCATTCCCAGGGAGGACATGAGCTCCGGGGGATGTTGGTGCTGTTGGCTGCGACCATGGTTCACGAGCGTATCCGACGCCTGCAAACTTCTGACTCACGTCTCTCCTCTGGTCTCTCTCTGGAGATGCCAAAACGATATCCATCTCAGCTGGCTTATAGATAGCAGCTCTCAGTCGTCAAGGTTACCAGTCCCTCTGCTTTAATTAAGCATATAGACATGGCACGGGGTATCTGCAACAGCTGGGGGACAAGGAGAGTGGTGGGCTGGCATTCCCTGAAGGGGTTTGTGAGCAGCACCATAAACCTGGGCAGATGAGCCCCCCTGCAGGTCACTGCTATGAGTTTAGCTGATCTCTGCACTCATTAGGATTATGATTAACACACTAATGAGGCACCTTTGGCTCCCCATAGCATGGAAGGAGTGATTGGGAGCCAGAAAAGTGACTGCATTGGCGTGACAGTGTCTTTGCGGTGACACTGCTGCTCTCCCACCTGGAGAAGGGAGCAAAACCAAGGGTCTCTCTGACACCCTGCTGGTGCATGGCCACTTTCTCAGGGAGCCAGCAAAAATACTCCCCTTAGGTACCAGGCAGCTGCCCCCTATGTCCATGTGGGTTATATAGGGGCTCTGGCTTGCTCAGGGGGTAGTCACCCTGGGCTGTTCTCCAGGAGGACTGAAAGCACCCTTGCAAACCCATGCAACATCTAGACCAGGCAGGTCTGGGTAGCAATGAGAGTTGAGGACTTAGAATAACTTCTGAAAGAAAGTTTTCTGCTCGAAAAATAAGACATCGACTTCTGCCAGTGTCACGCTCTCTCTTGCAGTGCCTTTATTTAGCTCCTGTCCTTTTGTTTCTGGCTGGCGGCCAAAGCACAGAGCAGGCCAGAGATGATAATGTTGATTATGTTAATTTAATAGGAAGAAGCAGATAATAGAAAACAAGTGAGTGGAAAATAGTGGCAGCAAAAGGGCTGAGGGGAAGTAAAGGCATAGGTAGGAGGGAGGGAGATGTTGGCCCTGGGAGAGATGCATAGGCTCAGCGCTTGGTCTGTGTCCGCCATCCTGGGCTACGTCATGAGTTGAGCGTCCCCTGAGCGAGCAGAGCAGCGGCGCAGCTTTGGTACCGCTGCCACCGTCACCCCAGCGCAGCCCCCGTGCAATCTGAAGGGCGATCGCCTCCTTCGCACAGCCCAGAGGTGAGTGGTCGCAGCAGCAGGAGCCCTGGGCAGAGGGGTGGCAGCTGTGGCCAGCACTGCTGGGACATGGGTGGTTCACCCGAGCTCTGGGTTCAGGTAAATCATCCCATTTCTTGCGCTTCAGCCTCTCTGTCCTCTGCCCTTCGCCACTGGGCACTGGGAGCACCGCTGGTGCACATCTCGCCCTGCCTTTCCAGAGAGCTCAGTGGATCCCAGCCTGCCCCGGGCCACCTTCTAAACCTGCTTTTTCAGGAGGGCTGGGTGTGATCAGAGTTGGTCTTGGGGTAGATGGGCCAATATATCACCCCCAGACGGCTGCTCTCTCACCCTCCAGAAGCGCTTCACTGTGGGATGGAGAGAGGGGCTGCTCTCAAAGGGAGATGACTCAGCACTCGAAGGGATTTTTACTTCTCAAGGGAGCTGGTAGCCAACTGCCTGGAGCAGAAGAGCTAATCCAAGGTGAGTCATTCCCCCCTCCTCCAAAGTTGAAACATTAAATCAGTTTTTAACGAAAGGCAAATTAAATCCCACAAGTCACAGCCAAGAAAAAAAGAACTTATCAAAGAGCAGAAGATGCTACTGGGTGACTTGCAGGCAGACAGAGGCAGCATTTGCTCAGCAGCCCAGGATATTACATCTCCTCTGTCGCTCCTCCAATGCAAAGACCACTGCCATTCATCTATTTTTAATAACAGTGACGCAGGCAGTGAACCCGACCTCAAGGCTGGGAGCTTGTCTTCTTCCCCCTGCATATCTGTCCTGACTCATCTTCCTTTCCAAGGGCCCTTCACAGCTTTGTAACCCAGCAAAGGAAGAAAGGAAAAACAAAACCGAAGAAAAAAAGCAGATTGCACAGCAAAGCATTGGAGACAGAGAACCTTTCTGGGAGAGGAATAATAAACACTGGGACTTCACTGGCTCAGGGAGCTGGGGAAAATTAAGAGGCTGGGAGACCTGAATGTGTACAGGGTCACGCTGATCCGGGAGCGAGGTCTCTGGGGCAGGTGAACACAGATCTCTGGTAGCAGCTGGATGCTTGTAGGACTTGAAGCTCTGCAGAAAGCCCAGGCTGGAGGAAGCAGAGGCAGAGCTGAGGGTGCCCAAGCCCAGGGTGGCCGGGGGGGACAAGCTGAAGAGCTCCCGCTGTGGCAGAGGTCTCTAATTTCAGTGCCGCAACAGATCTCTGGCGTTGTAATTGCAGAGATAAGGGCAGCAAGTGTGAGGAGTGTAACCAGAAGAGGGGAAGCTGCTGCACAGCCTGGGGAGGCAAAAACATGTGCTTTCAACCCAGAGAAGAGCTGGCTTAGCTGGAGCGTGAGGACAGTGCATCAGGCAATGCAGGAACCCTTTTGGGCCTTGGCATGGGGCAGAAGTGGGATGGGACTGCTGGCCATGTGGGCTGGTGGCCTCGATGCTTAACAGGACTGCGTGGTCTCTTTGGGTGTCCACCATGGTCCAAGCTAGTGCAAGTCCGTATTTCTGGACTCTGATGGGTGTTACTGTGAATACACCTTTGTCAGATGTTTAAGGTTTTCCCCTACAAAATTGGTATTTTGGCATCAGACAACCCAAAAGCTCAGGGGCTGCTGAGAGGAGCCGTGCCCCAGGCCTGCCCTGAGTACTGGGGTTTCACCCTTTGCCCCTCAGCTCCTAAGGGCTGGAATGTGCTCTGTTGGGCTCTCCCCAGGGATGAAGCCACTCAGGCACAGGGTCAGTCCTGGCTCACCGTCCCAGTGCTTGCACAGCCTCACGGCTGGGCGGACTCGCGGTTGGAATCTGCACGGAGCAGTCTGGATCTAGCCGGCCGGCTCTGTGCTGCTCCGTGCCCGCGGTACCACCAGGAGCTCGGCTATAGCCATGCCACAGCACCGTTGCAGTGTGGATGGGCTCTGAGTCGAAGCCAGGTCAGCAGATGGCTGAGATGAGCACAGGATCATGGCACCGGTCACAGCATGGCAGCTGCCTAAATGGGAATATCCATCTGCCCCAGCACAAGCCCCCTCTGGTTCCCCAGGCAGGGTGTCTGGTGCTGCTGCCAGCCTCCTGCCCGCGTTCTGCCCAGCCTCCTGGAAGAAGAACGTGGAAGATGCTCTGACAATCCCACAGTTGCCAGGTCTCGTGCAGAGATGCACGATGCCAGGTTTTGGCTGACGTGGCAGCATTCCTTTGTGCACAAGGACATGCTGGTTGCCTTGTCCACACCAGTGGTGAGACAGAATCATTAATCCTCCTCTTCATCAGCAGGCATGCAAATCTTTGTCCAGAGGACAGCATGCAGGCAGCCCCCCCAGAGCCCTCCTTGCTGCCAGGAGGATGGTCATGACATGACAAGGAGCACATGGTCCAAGCGCAGCCCCAGCTGTGCCTTCCCCAGCTCAGAGCGGTGGGAAATGCCCTCTCACCCATGAGCAAAGCTCACCCTGGTCTGCAAAGGCCACCTGCAAGGCTGGCTGAGGGAGGTGCGGGTGGGAGGATGTGCCTCCAGGGGAGCCCATTAAGATGCTTTTTGAAAACTAGGGGGTTTGGTGTGTGACTGAAAGCCTAAAGGGATCATTTTTCATGGCTGTCCTGTTAAATGTCCACCTAGGACAAGGGACAACATTGACATTAGACAAGAGCAAATTCCAGGCATTCCCACTGGGACTGTCTCCTCTGGCTCCCGTGACGTGACTCCAGATCTCCACTGGTGTAAATCAGAGCAGAATTTGACCAATCCTATCTAAAGAAGATGTTTTTCCTTCACAGGTTTCATTACATAAAGTATTTCATGGGTTAAATCACTAAAATGCCCAATCTCATCACAGTACTGTGAAATCAAACCACTGTTTTGGCCCCCTGGGAGGGGAGAGAGACAGTCCTGACACTTGTTTCATTTTGGAACCCACAAAACCTCTCTGTTGGGGAAAACACCTGCTCTGCTACAGTGGAGGCAAATTTGCATGGCTACATTGAGCATCTTCTTGGGAAGGAGAAATATCCCAAACTTCTCTCCTCCTCCGGGGCATTTGCAAAGCCCAGAGGAAGGGAATTCCCCCTCCTGCCTGCTCTCACCCAACTTCTCTCATGTCTGTTTTTATTGCCACCCTGTGAGTTAACCCCTGGCTGCTCTTTTGCCAAACCGGTTACATTTAAGAAGCCAAAGTGATCTGTCTGGGGAAGAGTCAGTCTGAGAGCAGAGAGGGGCAAACCGCAAGGCACAGAGCTGGTTTTTTTGGAGTGACTGATCTTTGCATGGGGCAGCCAGCCTGGGGGCAGCTGGGGAAGAGGGGAATACCCGCCGTGAGCAGAGCCTCCTGCCGTGTTTACAGGCTTCGTGACCTTTCTGGGATCCAAGAGAGAGATGGTTAGAACGAAGTACGCTGTGACATCTGCAAGACTTTGCCTTTGATGAGTCTCTTTGATGAGTCTTCTAATGCAATGTTCATTTTCCTCTCTCTGGGAAACAGAGGCAGACTACAAAAGTCACTCGTCTTCTGCAGATTTCACGGCCACAGATTTGCTGGCGTACTTCTGCCAGCTGCGAGGAGGGACGGGGGACTTTCTCAGACAAAGGTTCTGCTGTTGATGTACGTACACACGTGATCACCAGCAAAACCCATGTTTTTCCACTTTAAAAATGTAGGCTTTACCTTAGAGATAAAGCCGTAGGAAGGGTCATAAGCCTATCTTATTTCCCTCTCAAAACAGGGATCATTAATGACAGACATCACAGGACCTCATGCAATGTTATACGAAATACCATATGAGTGTTTCCAACTGAGTTTTAACTTTACTAAATCACCGGCATATTTTAATGATGTTACTTTGCATCAGCCCATGGGATAAAAGCTTATCCCTGGATATTACCAGTAAAACATTTGCAGGCCAAAAGCAGAGACAATGTATACCTTGTTTGGGAAGCAGAAAGGAGGTGAAATTTATGATGGGGAACTGGGAAAAGAGAATTAATTTGCTTTAGTGCTAGGATCAACTCCCCAAAAGAGAAATAATTAAAAGCTACCACCAGATGTCATCTTGAAGCTAACTAATAGCTTCCAGACCAGCAGGGCCAAGGGATACCGAGGGAATAGTGAGATGAAATGAGAAGGCACTGGGGTTGCTTTAACGGGGTACAAGGCCACAGGGATCACTGCACCCTGGCACGGTGAATGACCATAGAGACAGAGATGTTTCAGAGTTGGCTTTGTAAAGTCTTGCTTCGATAAATCCCAGCAAAATGTAAAGCACTGGAATTTGACTTTAAAAATTAAGTTTAAAAAAATTAGTCTTGGTGAAAAGCCCCATTGTGGAGCTCAGTTCTGCTTGAGTGTCAGAGAGCAGAAGATACTGACGGGTCTAAGTAGTTCCATCTGCTTTGTCACTGATTAAAATATGATGGATATGATAATAATTGTTTAATGTCTTAATTACAAAATCTTTGCTGCACCCTATGTTTGAGTTGTCATTAGAATAGATGTTTGCATATGGTTGATATTTAACATTTGGGAGTGTGGGAAAACTTCCTGTGAAGGAAATCCAGAAGGAAAATGAAGAGGACAATTTTTTTCCTCACACAAAGTACTTTTACTCTGTTACCTGTGCAAAAATGATTACAATTTTTGTACTTAAGTATACAGGGAAAGTTTCACTGTAGACTTGGGTGAAATTCTGAGACTAAATTCAATCAATAAATTGCAGAGTAGAGATTTTAATCCAGCTGTAAGGATAAATCTCTATTCAGTATTATTTGTAGAGTTGGTGCTAATGTTTCCAACACGAAACTCCCTCAAGCACATGTTGGATCGAGCTGAAAAGATTAGACAAAGAAAAAAAAAGATTAATGACAAAGGATAACGAGAAAACATATTATTAATATAGTATGGCAAAGCTGATGCGTTCTTGTCCGAGACCCTTTTTAGTTACAACTCTGCTGGTTTTAACTGTTTGGGATTTGGTTATTCTATCCAAGACTCTACAGCAAATGAACTTTATTTTTTGAAGACTTTCAGTAAAAATAGTTCAGCCTTTGCCAAAGGTGAAGTCAGGGAAAAAAATCAGTCCCTTGCCGATGTAAAAGAAAACCAAGCCCCCCCCCACACAACCATTTAATGAGATGTTCTAGTCTTGCTGTGCTTTGGAATGGATACTTGAAGTTTGGCACGGCGTCCTAGCAGGAAGAAACGTACCTTTTTCTGTACCTGTTATAGGCTGCCTACATGTGGATGTTATAATTTGAAAAATAACAGTTTGTATGCAAAAGTCACGTACTTATTACAGCTTGGTGGCCAAAACCCCAGAATATTTGAGGTGCATTAAGGGACTCGAGAGGCTGAGCAGGACGCTCTGTGCGGCACGACTGTGACTGACACCACGACGGGGTGCAGGCAGCGGAGAAAAAAAGGGAAGAGTAAAACCCTGAAGTTGCAAGACCTGGAGGGAGGCTGAGACCAGAACAAGG
>NW_009608036.1:0-3566 GCF_000690535.1 Cariama cristata
AGGAGACCCCTGGGGTGAGCAGCCCACAGCAGAAAAAGAAACCCCCTCACCAGCACCTTCCTTCGCAAACAGGTGGGAAACGAGCCCCCGCAGCCACACGCACGGAGGACTGGTCTTCCCCAAACAAACTGGACAGGAGCAGGCCTTGAGTCACCTGTAGCATCCACACTTCACTCCAGCTCAGGGACGAAGAAGTGGCAAACACACACCCAAACCTCTGCCACCTATGATAACAATTAGAGACTTATCTAATTGCAAAAATAATTGCAATTGAAGTGTTTAATTACCATACTAAGCAAGAAGAGCTGCTTCCGACTGTTCCAGTAGCACTCCCGATCCATCAAACAAGGTTTGGGGCTTGTTTGGGTGCTAGGGTTTTTTTTTTTATTATTAGATTGCAGCCCCAGGGGATGAAGAGATTTGCTAATTAGGGTCTTGGAGAACATCTACCAATTCACAAACACTTGCTTTTAATTTCAATACTAACGAGGCTGGAAGGGGGAGAAATCCAAAATGCAGAACATCTGTGGCAGTTACTGTCCGCAGCACTGCTGCCCCCGAGCCCCTCACCAGCTGGCAGAGGCCTGACACCGCTCAGTGCATGGACTCGTCCCAAGGCCATGAGGATGGGTTAGCACAGTGCAAGCACAGGCAGGGTGAAGTCACTGCTCCAGGCCACTGCTGTCACACCATACAAGCTAATCCCAGCATCGATCATCTGTCCGATCCCCCCCAGGGACCATCGACCGCAGCAGCTTTCTCGGTGATGGGCTAATCCCAGTCCTGAGGCAGCAGTTCCAGCCCCCGGGGGTGCAGCAGCAGGAACTTCTCCACGTGACATTTGGTTTTGTTCTCCCCTAAACCGACAACAAAAGAGAATTTAATTCTCTTTCCAAGCAGCAATTCTGGGAGGGAAGAGAAACTGCTTAGGAAGTTCCTAACCAATATCTGCTTTCTCAGATAGGAAATATCCCCCTGCTAGCAGTAGGTGCACGGACAGGGATGGCTGCCAAGTGCACGGGGACAGCCCTACCCCTGTGTCCCTGTGAGGGACACGGGAGCTCACACTGCCCTGATATACAGGACCCCATCCTCACCCTGCTCCACCAGCCACCCCAGGGGCTTGCGGTGCCTGGCTGGGCTTCTCCCACCAAACCACCTTTCCCATCCTTGCCACAGCTCTGGGTAGGGGCCAAAAACACGCAGAGAGGAGATGTGGGGAAGAGGAGAGGCACACGGGAGGCGGGAGCAGCCACGGGGTGCTCAGGCATCCCCTCCCCAAGGAGCGCAGCTGAGAAGCGGTGGCTGCGTGGGCCGGAGGCAAAGGAGTGTTTTATTTCTTTTAGATAAAAGAGAAACATCAGTAGAATGAGAAAAAAGTGTGTTGGTTTTTTTTCAGGCTGTCATGTGATTAGACACAGAGGAGACAGAAAGGTAGCAAACAGCCCCAAGCAGTCAAAAAATGAGAAACTTGTGTTAGAAATCTCAAGATTTGATTTTCTGGAATAAAATGCATTTGGGGGTCACTCACCCAACAGTTTTGGCTGGGGATTCAAGCCTCTGGAAAGGTTTTGGGATCCATTGCCTACCCCCAGATCTAAAAATTACATTTCCATGCCAAACCATTTTGAAAAGGGAGAAGCACTCCCTTCCAGCCTGAAGGAGGTGACCAGGGGGATGGCATCAACCACGCAGTGCCGAGGTGCCCTCATGGTCTGACCCAAGCCCTTCTCGCCCAGCCTTTCCCCACCGCCCATGAATGCCAGGGCTGGCAGTGCCGGAGACACAGGGCCAGGCTGACCCTGGCCACCGCGGGATGGTGGCCGTGGGACCAGGAGAGGGGACAAAGCCACCAGAGGGCACAAATATGACAGAAACATGTCCCCAAATCAAGGGACCTCCGGCTCCCCTCAGGGCAGCAGTCCCAGAGGTCTTCAAAACCTCCTGTCACCTCCCATCTCCAAAAAGGGCACCCTTAGCTGAGGTTCTGCTGGCCCCAGGGCTTTGGCATCCCCCAGGCACTGGGATGGCATTGCTGCACCGGGAGCTGCCAGTGCTGCGTAACAGAGAGGTGTCTGTCTGTCCAGCCATGTCTCCTGCTGGGAGAGCATCACTCCAGACAGCCCAAGACCCCCAGCCCACGGGGCATGCAGGCAGCACCTCCAGCTCGCTGCCCTCCGGTTTGGGGCCTGCACAGCCCCACAACACCCACCCAGCACCAACCTGACCCCGCACACCAACCAGTGCCTTCTCACACCCAGAAAACAGGCTGAAGGGGACCCTCAGACCCTCTCCCCCACCAGCAATGCACTTTCTCCTGGTGGCCCGAGACCCCATTGTGCAGGGCTGGTGGTGGAGAGCCAGGTGCCCCCAGCCAGGCAGCGAGACTCCGGGTCCTGCAAAGGAGCCATCTGGCCATTGCCAAGGGCCATGTCCAACGTCCTTTTGTCCTTTTCTTCTTCTTTCCCCCCCAGAGCATCCCTCAGACAGATGCTCCCCTCCCCATGCCTGCAGCCGGCACCATTTTCATTAAGGCTCTACCACCAAACCAAACACCATTTGTCAGGGAGACGGATGCCAGAGGCAGCTCTGCTGGAACAGATGTCCCCGTGTTCCCCCCAGCAAACAAACATTGCAACCTCCACCTTCCCGGTGTGCCACACACCTGCACATGCGTGTGCACGCTGCCCATGTGCGTTTGCTGTCCCCGGTGCAGAATGGGGTGCTAGGTCACAGGCCACCATCTCCTGGGCTGTATTCCTGCTCCCAGCCCGATGGGCACCCTGGGACTGACCCCCTTGAGGGCATCTGAGCCGCTCTCAGCACCGGGGCTGCCCTGTTGCAGCCCAGCCACCTGCCCCAGTGGTGTTTGCACAGCTGCTGGGGCCACATACTCCTGGCCTGATCTGCTCTCCCCGCTTCCAGCTCCCATTCCAGCGACAGCAGCCGATCTCCTCCCTGCCAGCAGGAACCCAGAGCTGCTGGAAGCGGAGGCAGCAACGCCCTCTGACCCCAGGCACACAGGGACTGGTGCTGATTAAACGCGGCGCCGGCACTGATAATTAATTTCTCGGAGGATGAATTACTCGGGAAAGCTCCGGAGCGAATGTTGTTCTTCCTGCCACATACCCTTCACGTCTACTTGGGCTTTTAAAAAAACTAACAGCAAAGCGAGAGGAAAGAGCATCCCCTGATGAACACCCGTAGCCGTGCCCTGCCTGGGCTCGAGGTGCCTGCCGGGGTCAGGGTCTCTGCTGAGGGCTGTTCCCTGGGGCCATGCAGATGCCGGCAGGGCAAGAGGATGTGCTGGCACTGCCCATTTCCCAGCGGTCAGGAGACCCTCAGCGCTGGCTAGGGACTTTGACCGAACCCCCTCCAGGAGCTCCTTATGCCCCTGACTCAGCCCACATCGTGAGGATCCCAGTCTCCCCATGGGACTTGCCCAGGGGATCACAGGGATCTGCATGGAGGGCATCCACCCACTCTCTCCCCAGGCACTGCCTATCATCCATGGGGTGGGTGATGGATGTGGCTCCCCCCCCCCCGAGCTGCGCGGACGGGAGCTC
>NW_009608036.1:3597-5656 GCF_000690535.1 Cariama cristata
CCATCTGCTGCAGCAGCACGCCATGTGTCTCACCAAAGCATGGCTCCTGCCGGGCTCTGGCGCGAGGCCGTGCTTGATGCAAATACGGAGCAAGAAGGCCCTGCAGACAGCACTATTACGCAGGGCTCTCCATCCCTTTTTCTTAATGGGAGGTATTTTTCTGTTTCATTTCCCTTACCCTTGGAGCTGAAACTGCCTTTCTGCAGCAAAACGCACCAAGCCAAAGAAATCCTTCTCCCTTTCCAGCTCACAAACTCCCCTCCCTCCTCTGCCAGCAGAAAGTCCATTCCACAGGCCACCCCTTCCCTGGGGTATGTCATATTGCCAGAGGGACAAATGGTCCCCATCCCGTGTCCTCCTGCTGATGCCACATCCCCAGGCTGTGTTGACTCCGAGTTCATTTGGGTCATTCATCCTCATTGCCCAGGCTGAGACATGCAGCCGCCCTGTTCTGCGGGAGAGCTGGGCACCCCATAACCCTCTGAGCGTGGCAGTGGGGCCATAGTCCCTTTCCCCTGGGCAGGAGATGGGTGCCAGCACCCATGAGCAGGATGATGGGACTGATGTTGGGGACGGCACCAAGGGTGCCAGGGGACACGTTGGGGACAACAGGGACAGAGGTACCGAGGGGGCTGCGGGGTTTTGTTCTCTCCATGTACAAATCTTGCAGACATTTGCAAATACTGCAGAAGGCAAAGCGTGCCCTCAGCTCACCTCCCCCGTCCCTCCCCCAGGGCACTTCACTCGCTTGGCCAGCTTCAAGGTTGAGCTAAGTCCACTGTTCGTTGTTGGGTAATTAAGCTCTTAATTAACAGGCGGGTTTCACCTCAGAGCCCTGCCAGCATCTCTCGGTCCCTCCAGCAGCCGCTCCCCAGCAGGGCAGATGCTGCAGGGCCAGGGGACCGCTCCCCTCCCCGGGATGGCTCCCAGGCGTTTTTCCCACCTCCCCTGTGCTCTCTCCCTGCCAGCCTGGCTCTGGGGCACCGTGACCCAGCCTGGAGGCCAGAGCCTGCTCCGAAAAGATGCCTGGGGCACAAGCAAGACTGAGCCTTGTCTGGGCTCAGTGTGATACTTGGGGAGTCAGTGGCAAACGGGGGTGAGATATTCCCACCATGAGTGATGCTTAAGCCTAAAAACTCCAAGCCTATAAAACATCCCAGCTTATAAACCTTAAAAAAGATCAATATTCAAGATATTCCTGCCTAAAGAAAAAATCTCTCAGCAGCCTTCGCTGCCGGCAGGTCCCCTCTGCCCCCTTCTCCCCGTTTTGGGACTGAGCAGCGAAGGAGGCAGCAGTGCTTTGCCCTGACCCTGAGCTGGCTGGACTGTAGAGGACAACATGGGGACCCTGCCCCAGGCTCGCCACCAGCCTCCAAACCACAGAGAACCGCAGCAAACCAGCCGAAAAGACCTCGGTGAGATGGCAGGGGCTGCCCTGCAGCGCTCCGGCTTTCGTGTATTCATCACACATCAGTTCCCCTTAACCGTGAAGAGAAAGTTATCCTCCTCCCATGGCAGAGCCACCATCCCGCTCCCCGCGGAGTTGGGGACGCAGGAGGCTGGCACCGAGTGGTCCTCGTCCCACTGCAGGGCCAGGGTGGCTGGGTGGGAGGAGAGAGGGGAGTTTGGCTAATCCAAGTGGAAGCTAATTGTGTTTCATTGAGGTTTTATCTCTGCAACGGGCAACATGCTCCTCCAGGAGATTTAGTGGGAAGTTGTCTGGTCCCTGCCAAGAAGGCTGTTTTTTTAAAGAAAGCACATTATGCATCAAAGTTGAAATTCAAATCCCTTTTCCTCCATTCCCAGGGTATATTTATGAGGCTCCAGATATTCCTCAGTGCATCGTGGTTTGTGGGAAGCCCCCAGCCGCTGCAGGTGGCTGGGACCAGCTCAAAGAGCCAGCTGAACTTTTTCTGCTTTAATATTTTCCCCTTTGCTTAAATTGCTGCTGGATGAGTGGGGGGCCGGGGACAGGTAGGTCAGCGGCAGGCAGGGAAGAAGCTGCTGCCCGTGCATGGCTCCAGGGCTGGTGAACCCCCCTCCCAGCCCTCCCAGGGCT
>NW_009608036.1:5683-5894 GCF_000690535.1 Cariama cristata
CCCGCCCGTGCTGCAGTTGATGCACCCCCCAGCCGCCCTGAGCCCCCCCCAGCCCCTAAACCAGCTGCAGCCTGCTGTCTGCAGTCGCATCCTGGATGGGGTTGGCAGCAAATCGAGTGTTTTTCCCTAAAGATGCTCTGGTTCTCCTCCCTTCAGGAGAGTTTAGCAGATTTCAAGCATAGCCATGCCAGGAGGTGAATCAGCCCAGCCT
>NW_009608037.1:0-32715 GCF_000690535.1 Cariama cristata
TGGCGTGCCTGCGGACAGCGAGGCCCGGGGAGAGCGGGGATCCCCCCTCATCAGAAATGGGGCTGTGGAAAGGCGAGGTTTAACCGCAGCCTTCCCAATAATCTCTGCTAGCGCCCCTGACGGGGTTAGGGTAGGGTGGGGTGGGGTGGGAGGAAGCGAAGGTTCTCCGCACCTTCCGTTGCAGCGTGGGCACCTTCCTGGTCAGGGTGTAGAGCAGCGTGGGGACCCTCCTTGTCAGGGTGTACAGGGTCGGAGCCTCCCTGGAGGATAGGCCCAGGGACGCAGCAGGGCAGCAGTCCGGGCCCGGAGGGCTGGCGGGGACACAGGAGTGTACTGAGAAAGCAGAGCTGAGGGAAGCATTTAACAAGGGCGGTGCGGTACTGCTCACCTGAACGGTAGCAATAACGTGCTTCAGTGACATGCAGCTAACTGCTGCCTCTCGATTTCGTGGGGCTCGCAAGTAGTTCTGAGTGCAACTGCTAGGCCAGGGAAATGTCACTTACAAGGCAGCAAATCTGTGTTGACATCAGGGTGCTGGGTAGTCAAAATCCATACGGTCGGAAGAAATGAGCCAGAGAGGGGGAATGGGGCTGTCTTAATGGCATAACCCTCAGTCTTGCCCACATGTTCACCCAGCCTCACCCTGCAAATGCCCTAGAGAGTTATTTCTGCCTGTAAGTCCTTGCCAGAGTTCTCCAAGGTATGAGGTGTATTGTACCTTTTGGCCCCATAAAGATTTTCGTATGTGGCCCATGGGAAGGTTGGCTTTGCAAGACCTAGTTTAACAGAACTCAGTGCTTTCATGTATTTATGCTATGTGTGGAAGGGTTTGGATTAAAATGTCTTTGATGCCCATTTATTAAAATACAACTTCTCACAACGAGCTCTTTAGCAAATAACAGACATATGAGTATATGGTTGGGAATGAGTTCTTGGATTTCACAATTCCTAACCGTAGCAAGATGCAGAATAATGCTAAGGCAGTTTGCATGTACTCTTCTAATTAGGAAGCTTTCCAAAATCTCATTCTTTTGATGTTTGGAAACCTTCTGTACATTTCCAGCCTAAAATGTTCTTGTGCCAATTTTGTTCTTTTGCTTAAATAGCCCTTCCCTCTTAGCAGTGTTTACCCCCAATTATTTTTAAGAAAGCAGTCATACCCCCTTCATTTTACTAGGCTAAATAATCTAAGCTCTTTTAGCCTCCTCTCCCTTTTCCTGAGAGAGTATTAGGACACACAGGATTCTCCAGTTGTCTTATCTTTTAGGACTAAATTGAATGAGGGGTTGGAAGACTGAATTTAGGGAAGGCAGTCAAGCAGGAATTTTAGATGATGCACAACCTCTGGAGCACTTTTAAATAGCAAACTTTTTAAGGATTATGACTAGAAAACACTCATAAATGGCTGTTATTTAAACTTTATTAATGAAAGTCTATGAATAAGATGACAAAGTTTTAAATGTGAACATTTCCCCTGCAGTGAACAATTCCTAGGCTGATGATTACCTAAAGCCCCAAAATAACACACAGCCTCAGTAATGCCATTCCTTATTGTGTCCACATTGCTCCAGCTCTTCTCAAGCATTTCCATAGTTCTATTGACAAACTGACTGTGTGCATCTAGAGATATCCAATAACTGTATTCTGCATTTCTGAACTACTGCCAGCCTCTTAGGCAGCAGATAAGATTCGTTCTTCTGTGCATTAAAGGGATCCGTAGCTGCAGAGTTGTCTTGGTTGCCGGATAATGCTCTTTCAGATCACAGCAAATTTATTCACAAATTGCATTGATATTTTTAATCCATTTGCACATAAGCTTGAAGGTCTGCCTCTCACATTTTCGTATGATTTTCTTTACTTGTGCCTGGTTTACGTCAAACATAACATTCTGTTCAATTTGAGAATAACAATAATACATTACTTTATACAGAGCATCTAACAGAGAAGCAATCCAAACCACTCCATGTGACTGTAGAACTACACACCATTTGTTTGGCAAATGTAACCTTAAGCTGTTACGAAAGGATATGTTTTGCTAATCTAACACAAAATTGGTGACACATACAGATATTAAAGGCTGGAGTTTCCAAAGTTATGTCCTCACGATACATTGTTATTCCTGTAATTCATTTACAGAAGGCTTGAATCAAAGCCATAAATAACGGAAGTGGAAGATTCCCACCGTGTGCAAAATACTTCAGGTCAGGCCTACATTGCAAGAGCGCTAAATGTTTTAAAAATAGATACTGACACAAAGTTCTTCAGCTCATGCTCTTACAACATCAATGGAGCAAAATTGCATTGCAGGATATTTGCGTACAGACATTGCTCAGACCTTACAATGCGGAGTTCAGCAGAGAACTTAATTTGTGGAATTCTGATTTTGGAGTTATGTGTTATATATCCTGAGCAATCACTTCCCCAAATTATGAATGAAAGAGAGAAAGCAAACTGACACGTGACTCTGTCATTATTTACTCGAAAGAGAACACATTCCTTTCAACATGTAAAAAGTGCATTCAGCTCACTTTTCTTTCAGTAGCGTGGCCCTTTTATGTAAGAGCAAGTTTTCAGCTACAGTCTGCCTGTGTATATAAGCAATGAAAGCTGCCTTTTGCATAGATACTTCACGTAGCAAGAGCTTAATTTTCAAACCGGTACATGGGGATTTATCTGTACTGCTGCTGATGCATTTTGGGGAGAATATATTATCTCGTGAGTAGTAATGTCCTGCTAGTAAAACACCAGTATCTTAAACCATTTGGTACAAGTTAAATGTCACAGCTCTCATAAATGTAGGAACAAACAAAAGCTTCTCCTTTACTTAATAGATCTGTGGTATGTGTTTGTGCCAACAACCTTCTTATTCATGCAAGACCTGCCAAGCTGTGATAATTTATGTGACAGAAATGTATATTAAAAATGTGAATGGGATTTTAAACCTCTCACTGAAATACTATGCAAACTGCTTTGTTGCCGAGATGACATACTTAAACACTGCATTAAAGCAATTCAAGATGAATGACACTCACCACAGGTGGAGTTTAGCTGGGAAAGGAGCAGGAGACGAGGCACTTAATCTTAACACTAAGATCAAGCATAATGTATGTTTAATAGCAGTTACACTTTCTATAAAGTGGGGTCCTGATTCAGCAAAACTGTTGTTTTACACTTAGCCTTGTTCTTCAGGGGCACAGGCACAAGCTTAAAGAGAGATTGGCCAAATCCCATGTGGAGCATGCCACCGATCCGTGTGAACAGCAGGCAAGTTTGTGCTTGAATGCGGCTTTGGGATCCCTGTTAAAACGTAGTATTGACATAAATACTGACTGTGCTTGTTCAGCAGTGTCCCAGGTAAGCTACAGGGACAGAACCATTTTGCAGTTTGGGGCAGGGAGTAACTTTAAGTTTATGCAATAACCTGGCGCAACAGGGCTCCACAATACTAGTTGTTAGAATACTGTGAAATAATAATTTGTGTTAATAACCTTGCTGCAGCTATTATCCAGTTTGGAGGCTGTCTGTATTTCTCTTAAAAATATATTTAAAAGATAACCCTCTAGGAATATACTGAGCATGAAAGCTGATGGAAACATTAGTACCTACAGATGCTGGACTACATTTTGCTAAGTCCTTTTTTCTCCAGCCAGCCTTCAACAAGCTCCTTTGCCCTTTACACACATCAAAGTACCACAAGGTTGCATTTTTAGATACCCACTGCAAACACCTGAGCCTTTTGTGAATGCCATCTGTGCATTCACTTGTGGAATACTGTTATTTTCTGCTTCTGTCCAAAAGAGGAATAGCATAAACTCTGGCAAGTTAAATATAAAACCATAATAAAGCAGGCCAAAAAAATATTTTGCGGCATAAAAACTTTTCCAAATACATGAACAGGAGATCAGCCAGAGAACATGAGGAACTAGCAGGCAACAGAGGTATAACAGAAGCATTCAAGGAAACCACAGGAGAAAATCTAACCACTTTTTGTCTACCACTGTTCTTTATGGTGGATTTTGAGGTGATTGCCACAACAAAACCTTTTTTAGGGGCACAGTCAGAAAAAAAAAAAATTCACAATACTTAGTACGTATGGTTTTGGAGCCAATCAGTAAATTGTACAGTACCTGCCTGCCAGGACGACATGTTTCTCACCCCAGGGCTCTAAAGGAACTTGGATCTGAAATCACCAAACTATTAACTGTGCTTTGTAATTTATGGTTTGGAGTGAACTCCGTTCTGGAGGAATGGAAAGTGGCATATGACATTCCAATTTTTTGAATAGACTTCAGGGAAAACCTAGAAACGACAGACCAGTCAGTCTAACACATGGCTCATCACCATATAATGGGAAGTGATGGAAACTGCAAATCTGGTAGTGCTTTAAAAAACGTCAGCAATGTCAGCAAATACTGATAAAGAGGAGCTGGCTTATATAGACTTTGTATAAACATTGGGACATTGGAGTCCTTCTCAGCCGTAATCCAACTCCCTGTTGGAAGGAGACCAAGTACGTACGTACCATCTTCTGCTGCCTCCTGCCTCCTCTCCTTCTCGTCCCAGCTTGCTTTTTACTCTCAGTCTAATTTCCATAGAAAGGAAAACCAAGTATATGGGACAGAGGGAGACGGAGCATGTCCTGGGTATCTTCCAGTCTGAACAATAAGGGGACTATAGACATGACAGGAAGAACATTTAACATGCAGCCTAGATGAAGTAACTGTGTACACAGATTTCCCCAAACATTTTTACAAAGCACAAGAGGGGAGCTCCTTTTGTGATTCGTAACTTCAAAAGGAAGATGGATGGGTGAATGATGACAATGAAGGGAGTAACCAGTGAGATTCCAACGGGACCTCTGCTTTAAAACGTGTTAACAAGTGGTAAGTGAAACAGGATTGAACAGTGAGATGACAGCATTTTCCAGTGATTCACAATTATTCAGGAAAACCAAAACCAAGACAGGTGGCACAAAATAGCAAAAAAAATCAGGATAAAGACTGAGTAGGTGATAAAACAGCAGCTAAAATGCAATGATCACAGATGTCCATGAGAGGAAAACAAAAAAACACTCTACCTGTGCAACACAGTAGGCTCTAAATTAGTTCATATCAGTCAGCAAAGATATTTTGGAGTCACTATGGATAATTTTCTGAAGTTGTTATCTCAGTGCTCAGAGAGGCAGTTAGGACTGATAAGGAAAGAAGATAATGAAAAAGCAAAACATAATGCTACTGTATATATCCTCTGGAATCATGTCCTTTAATACAACACAAAATTCTGCTGATAGCACCTCAACATGTGGTAGCATCTTAAGCATCAGAATAACATGAAAAAAAAAAACAGAAAAAAGAGTGACCAGATTGATCAGAAAGATGGAATACCTTCTAAGACAGACAGACAAGTACTCTGGGACTACCTGGAAAACAGAGGGCAAATCGGAGACATAATAAAGGTATCAAAAATCACATCTGACATGGGAAAGGTGAACAGGGAACAACTACTCATTTCTTATGAGAACTAGGATGAATCTAGTAATACTTTTTCAAACAGAAGTATAAAACAAACAAAAGGAAGTACTATTTAAACAATATCTGCTTAATTTCAGTAATTCATTGTCATGAGATATTTTAGATGCCAAAAATACTAAGGACTGCAAGGAGTAACTAGATAAATTAATGGAAGAACAGGCTACTTTGCAGAGAGGTGAACAGAGTCTCCAATTCTGTCCTTAGATTGCCAGAAACTGAGATGGCAAATAGGAGGAGAAGTGAAACTATAACTGCTCTGTCCTTATATTTCTACTATAGGCAACTGCAGGGTGCCAGGTTATCTGGACTTTTGGTGTGACTCAATTCAGTCTTTCTTACATTACAGCTGCAGCAGAACCACACCTGTCTCAGACTTTTTGCTTCCTATCGTATCCTGTGGGTATTGAACATGAGAAGTCCTGATAAAACATTTTAATGAATGAAACATCTAATGAACATCTTTAGAACCTTAAAAGGGATTTGATCAATGTTTTGAGAGGAGATCCATAGTGATCTTATTTTAGGCAAACCAGTTACATAGATACAAAGCCAAAAATGACCATTTACTTAGACCTCCACTTTGACTTAGCCCAAGGAACCTCACCCAGTAATTTCTGCAGCAAGCCTATAACTTTGGTTTGAGCTATGTTGCATGTTTTAAAATAGTTTTTGCCTTTTCTAGGTCCATCATTAAGCAACCCAGCACTAAGAACTGCCACCAAAACCTCCTGGCTTTGCAACTTGTCAGAAAATTTCCGGAGTATTTGAGAGGAGAAAAAGAAAGGCAAAAAGCAAGACAGTATCGGTGGGCTCAATTTATAAGGAGTTAGTTCAGTTCTGCTATTGATTTCTTTCTATAGGGACAAAAAAAATTTCCAGTTAATATTTTGAAATGAGCAGCTCAGGCATGCAGATTCCATCTCTACAGGCTTTATTTTTATTTTTTTTTTCCCCCTAACTTTACATTGACGCATATCTGGCTGAATTGTAGGTAACTTTGACGAAGATCAACAGTTTTCTTTCAAAGCTAAAAGTCAGATAGCAGTGATTCTAATAAGGATGCCGTATGTGCACAGGTTGCTGTGTTTTGTCCTCAATGCTATTTACATTTCTGTTGCTCAGATCTCCACTTCTGAGTGAAGGCCACTGCATTTTATTCTCTACTGTGACACAGCCTGTGTAGATAAGCAGTACACATTCCACCTCTATAAAGCAGTTGGCTTTTGTTGTTTTAGTTTCCTTGATCTGCAAGGCAAGCACTGGAATGAGCTCAGGCTTTCAGATGGGCAGTTTTCATATTTCAGGTCTGTTTCAAGGAAAACATTGGGAAACTTTTTGAAAAACACAAATACATATAAAAGAAGGGAGGACAAAATGGCTGCTCTGTCATCCCTTCTCTTTGTTGCTGGGGTTTTAAAAAAATACTGTAGTATTTGGTCACTTTGGCCTTTCACAGCCTTCTTTACAAAAGTTTCCACAGAACTACTCACTCATCTGAAACACAGAGGAGACCGTATGTCACCTCTCACCGCTCCACAGTTTCACAGTTGGGGTTTTGAGGTTGACATTGTCTGCCAACAGCAAGCACCAGTGAAAGGCTTTTCCCTTGCTGGTAAGCCATAGCCAGAAATGCAACTCCAGTCCTAAAACCATCTTTCTTCACTGCAGTATAACATGACGTGTTTCAAAAGTAAATGTTCTTTACAAGTATCTCTAAAGAGAAAAATAAAAGTGTTTATTGACTGTTGTGGTTTGCATTTACCTTGCATTAACCATCTACTTGAGCACGCAGTACAGAAAACTGCCAAATTTGACCTTTCATAAGAAAAAGACAAAAGACAGCACAGCAGCAACTCAGCTAAACAAAACACATGTGCAAACTACTTCCTTTTACACCCACATTCTGGCCTCCCTGCAAAGTAATTAAAATTGTCAAGAGAGACTTTTGACTGGTTAAGTTCTTCCAGGAACTGTACAACTCGTTCTGAATTCTTGATTCATAAAACATTCATTTTCTGGTTTCCTGAAGTAGTTCCAAAGTTCATGTTATAAATAGCAAAAATTATTAGAAGGCTTGGGCTGATCGTATAGAAATTAGCCAGATTAATTATAATAAAATGCATCAACATTTACACAAAATTCAGCTCACTGCATTTTCTACTAGGGTGAAAAAATTATTTTCAGATCAAGACTGCAAAAAGGTTGTATGTGTTCTTTTTTATTTAACAATATATGTGCCATAAAAATATTATGGATGGAGTGTACCAGATGACATCTTCCAAAACAACCAGCAAAGACAAGAGGACCAGAGAGCCGATGGAAGTTTTCAAACTCTTTGACTGCTGTTACTTGGATGGAGCCCTGAAAAGATGCTTTCACAGACACAATATTGGCTTCTGGGTTAGCAGGGACACAGAAGAACAGAGAAGCCAATTAATGGAGAGCTGTCAGCCCTATGAACTGTAGTCTGCATTGAAAATAATAAAACATTGTATTGTATTTACACCGCTATTCTACCTGCAGCTATCTTACTCAACTGCAAAGGGACCACACACAGAGGACAGGATGGCTCAGTGCTTCATCTCTCTGGTGACACCACCACCAAGACTACCAATTAGTTGCAGATTTAATGTGGCTTTTATGTGATCTATAGCAGGTCTGTAATGTTGCCCACAGCTCATGAAATGCGCTTATTTAAGAATCTTAGCTTTCATGTACTACTGTTATAAACAGCCGTAGTACTGATGATAAGAATGATAATGATGATGTTTCTAGTAATAATAATTGTGGGGACTTGGAAATATGAAAGTGGAAAAGCCAGAAGAAAACCAGAATGCAAATTAAAATGCAACTATATTTTGTATTTCAGTCTTGGAAACAAACTCTTTTTTTGAATGCTCGGCTTTACCAATAGTGTTGTTACTGATACTCCCAAGTCACCTTTAGGACAGCAGAAAGCATGCATAAAGTCATTTCTCTCCACTTAAAAAGGTAAAAATCTGGAGCTCGCTTTCTCCAGCTCCAGACTCTGTCACTTACTGGACTGCTGTGAGATCGTTTTTCAGTGAGATATCTGCTGCCCTTTCTTAAGTTCTCAGAAAACAGGGAAGTTACCCTGATTCCCGTGGGCTTTTGTTCTGGGATCACCAGATGGGACCCCCAGCAGTTCAGAGGAACAGGAAAACATCAAGTAATGAGGGGTTGGACTGAGATTAGGATAAAGCTGAAAGGCACTTCAGGAGATGACCTTGGCAGCCTCACTGCTCATAGGCAGCACAATCAGCTATACTCTTTGCACCAAGATAGGAAAATGAGAATCCCCCCACTATACACCTTCCTGTTGGCTAATGGGGATGAAGGAGTAAACAGACCTGAACACATCTCTATCTTGCTTAGAAGACTGAGCAAGGACAAATACAGAATGGGTAACCCTTGAGTCTCCTGCTACATATGGGTTAGTGCCATCAGGCTAATGCAGATGCTTCTGTAATTGCTTGCTCCATGTATGTAGCAACATACAGAGTCCTCATGAATTGCAAAGAAATTGTATCTCAGATAATTTTGGATTAATCCCTGTGTTCTCTAGAGGTAGTCTTAATGAGGGACCTACTTACCTTCTACTTTATATTCCTGCCCAAGGCAGCACATTTCCATGCTATATCATGAGGAACTGGCTCTGCAACCCCATCATTAATTTCATAGCTGTCTCCCTCCTCTAACAGTGGTGCTTCTGGAGGACTCTCCACTATGAACTGTGCCTAGAGGCAGATTCTGGTGTATGGATTTGTGCTGCTTTGTTCACCTCCCCATAAAATACCAAAGACATTATACACATGAAAAAGTCCCAATAAAGTTTGAAGAAAATAATTATAAATCAAGCCTTCTATTCTTTACTCTGTTAAGTTCATGGTTATTGAAAATTAAGCTTTCTTCTCTTTTGCCATGGAAATTTTACTCTAATTTGTTTATAAACCGGATGTAATAATGACATTCAGGAAAAAAAAAAAAAGGATGTTAAAAATGTAACACTAAGCTTTTTTTGCTGTTGTTAAGTAATTACACAGAGGACTCCATTTTTCAAGACCTGCTGAGATTTGATATGTCTTGAAAGCTAAGCCCTTGAATCCCAGATTAAATCTGCAGAAAGGCGGCAGGAACAATTCCTGCTTTGCTTGCGTGTTCACAACTTCGCCGAGCCCCGTGAGGTCTGGCTGCACCGTGGGTCCAGCCAGGACCAGTCCTGAGCCAAGTCCGCTCTGAGCCAGATCTGGCTGCGGTGTGTCCAGTGCAACCAGCCGCTGCAGCAACCCCGACATCACAGGGGCTAAGTTAGGACAGAATTTGGGCAACAGTAGCTCTGGCTCTGTACTTAGACTGGAGACAGAATTAGCATGAACGGAAGAAACGCAAAACTGTAAGTCGGGACAGAAACACTACTGCTGGAGCGAGACCAAATTTAAAGTAAGTAGGGAAGTTTCTAAAGGACAATTTGCCTTCATAGCAATTGCATACCGCAGACATACAGACCTTCCTGAGCTGAATTCAAGCCAGTGATACCACCCTGCCAGGTATTACAATCTGCCAGGATTACAAGCCCCGCACTATACCCAGTTAACTGCAGCTGCTTCAGAGTAACCCTTGAAGTGTTTCGCTGAATGATCTGAGGAAATGAGTATTCCCATTCCCCATCAGTTCATGTTTTCATCCCTGCTGTGCGCAAGGGTTAATGGCACGTTGCTGCTTTGTGTTTTTTCTGTTATTTACCCTTTCTCCACTAGATGCTACACTGAGACCATCAAACATTTATTGAATCAAATAACATAAATTTGAAGATTCGGCACAGAATAGAGTGTTTAAAACAAAACAGCATCAGCATCACTCTGTTTATGTATCTGCGTGGTGTGAAGATGAGACTAATGCATCTCACATTGGTGTAACTGCACTGACTTCATCAGAGCTGCTTACTTGGCGGCGCACAGAAGAGGGATAAAGCAAGTCTATGTGTCCTGCTGTTATTACTCACGTGCAATTGTATCAGGTCATTACCTAAATGTATGAAATTATTTACTAAGAGAGTGCCACAAAATCTAAAATTAACTGAACAATATATGTCATTACAATGAGCTAGTCCTTTTTTTTCTCTTTGTATCTTACAAATCCAAAATCGCATACCTAGCTGGAAAAAAGTTATGGTGGATTATATTTTTAACAAAACTTACACTTCAAATAATATCACAGATAAACATTATTTCTCCTGATGTTATGCAAGCCTTTGACCCAGGCAGCTGGGGAAGTGCTATCCAGTATGGCTCCCACAGAGCCTGCCAGCCTGGCTTTTAACTTGTGTTGCAAATTGTGCAATACCTTCTAGTAAACAACCCGAGATCCTCTTACCTTTCAGCGAAGGCGGCCCCGACCGCGCAATTCTGCACAGCCTTTCTTGTGTGACAAGTTTATTGGATAAATGTGTTACAGCTTGTCTTGGAGTCTCTACTTGGACAAAGCGAAGAAAGAGTCGGAGACTGTTTTAGCGAAGTAAGCTCTTCAGGGCTGTGTCTCTATCAGGTCTTTGGTTACTTCATGTTCCTAGAGGTCTGCTTATTATGTGTACTTTGCCATTTGTCACACTATTCAGAAATGCACTGTGTGTTATAGCCTAATTGGTAGTACTTTTATTGTTGAGGAAGGGGGCAAATGTAATTTGGGGAAAATTCAATGTTACCTGGTTAAGGTACAGCATCAGTGACATGCTTCCTTTCCAGCAAAAATCAAAACATGGCTTCAAAACCATGCTATGTTGGCCTATCTTGCTGTAACATGTTTTAATTTGCTTGGGGAAAGAGCTGGAATAGAAAATGATGGTTTGTGGAAGTTGAATAGGGCGTTATAGGAGTAAATATTTACTGTTAAGGAACCCAATCTGCTGCTAGTGTGATGAGCTTCAAAATATGTGTAATGTACATCAGCAGAGGATCTAGGTCGGATGCTCAGCAAACTGTCATTGAGCCTTGGCCTCCTTATTGACCATTCACAAGCTCATCTTCAGATTAGTATAGAGAAAGGTGGATTAAGGGAGTAGGGAGGGGGGAATTTGCTGTTTTTTTCCTTTCTTCTAGTAGATATGGTAACGCTTAGATCAGTTTAGCCAGCGGCAAGATGCAGCATTATTCTAAGCTATGGACTCTTTACTGTATTTCTGGCCAGAGATTTCATTTTGGCAGAATTTCATATAAAACTTCACAGTGAGGTATAGGAGACTTTATCAGGGTCAGGAAAAAAAGCAGCAGATTGAGAACTAGTAGCTGTTAGGTTTACAAGGAAGAACACTAAATAGTTTATGGTTGGTTACACTGAGAAACTAGTATTAAAAATAAACGCTTGTCCTCTGGTACTTAACTTACTAGTTTCTCCATCCAAAAAGCTAAAAACAAGCACAAAGCCCTGCCACAAAGTAGGTTATAATTCTCTGAAAAATCAAACAAAAGGTCATGACTTAAATGAAATGGAGTTTGCTTAATAACGATCCTGGGAAAGAAGGGATCTGCTGGTGGCAGGGATTCTTTTCTCTCGTGGATAAGTTAATCTCCAGCTCAGGTCAGTATTGATTGAAAACGGTTATTCTGTGCAGTCTGTTCAGTGCCTAGCGACTGTATCTGGAGATCGAATCGTGTTCCCAGCGGATGAGCAGCCGCATCACATAAAACCACTGCTAGACCTGAAATTAATTTCCAATTTTGCTGGTAGCCTTCCAACAGAGAGGTCAGGCGAAGTAACCGTAAAGACAAGAATACCTCCTAGCAAAGCTGGAGGTGTACCAGGGACACAGACCATGGGAAAGGGCAGCAGGTGTTTTGCATGTCTGCTTTTCAAAATACACGTCTTCGGGGGTGAGGCAGAGGACCTCAGTCTTCCAGATGCTGGTGGAGCAGTACCATTTGCAAGTACAAGAACTGCTCCCAGGTCTCCCCTGTGCGATGCGATTCACAGCAAGCGAACAGCCCAGAGAAAGGCTGTTACAGTGAGCGATGGCAAAAAGCGCAGAGCTGGGCTGCCTCTCCCACGGCCCTGTCTGCTGGGTGCCCCAGTAAAGCTGTGGGTAACCCCAAGCAGGACCAGACAGGCGACTCTCCTGGACCCAGACTGACAGAGGCACCCAATGCTCCCTGACCAGACCGTGAGTGGGGTTCAGTTGACAGGGTGACTTACAGAACTAATTTTGTGGCACATTATTGCCAAGGCAGGAGGAGGGAGGAATAAGAGTTTGATGGAGTACTGTAAAAGTTAAAACAAACTTGAGGGTGCAGATAAGTATTACTCTTTATCTGCATGTACTAGGAAACAAAGTAAAAACATTCTCATGTTCCCTTTCCTCTACTGTTGGCTTCTTTGTTTGGACAGTGTTGGAGGGTTTGTGGGTGGAGAAATTTTGCTTGCTAAGGAAAACCAGGGAGGAGGCATTTAGTTTTCCCAGGTCCCTGGGTTGGAGCTTGTTCTTGCTATTTATAAGGAGAAAGCCCAAATGTTATGTGGACCTTTTTGCTCCAGTTAAGCATACAAGAAACAGCTGCAAAACCAGAAAGTGTTGCGGTTTGCAATATTAGAAAATTTGCTTAAAAAGCAATAGCAATTGGAGTTACTGAAAGCAAGGAAATAATTTTGGGGTGGCCAATTCTTTTAGCACATTTTATATTCCTAAGAAATTAGTTAATTTTCTTGCAGGACATACTTACACAATGATGCACTGCTGATAACTGAAGAAATTTTACTTACCTTCAAATCACAATTGCTGAATGTCTGACTGTCATTTTATAGTAAAATTAGTCCCAGGAAAGTCTGGATAAGCAATATCACTTTCAGGTAACAAGCACAGGGAAAATGTGCTGACCCTAAAGCCTGACCCTATGATATAAAATCTCAACTGGTTTTCACTTTTCTATATAGCACATTAGAGAAACACCGCAGTGCTTTTGCAACAACTTACCTCAATATCCCCTCTCACTCCCCCGATCCTCCCTGCTTCTCTCCCACTTCCACTCTATCTTTTGCTTACTGTCTTCTTCCCTTCTTGCCTGTAACCTCTGGTACTCGGATCAATTTTTCCAGACTGAGCAGACATAGGGCTGGTACAAGATCATTACTTCTGGATTCATCCAAACACTGCATCAATGCTGATGCACCCCCCCGCCTCCGCTTACCACCCATCCAACCACAGCATCTGACACCACCTCCTCGGCTCTTATTATACTTTGTTACCTCCCAAAATTTCCACTTTTTGAAAGGTGGAGGTTCCTGCCTCCTTTTGCTGTCCTTTCTTGTGGACCTGAGGATCCTAGTAAGGCAGCTCACCCACATTTTATGGAAAACAAAGAATCTCTGAAGGTGGGGCAGAGAGGGAGGCAAGGCTTTGCACAGGATGGCTATGCCACACAGAGCAACCATTTTACCAATTGCATTTGAAAACCAAATTTGCCGGCAGGTGGACCAAGTGGGTAACACAGCAGTTGTATCGTGGGGATTTGGAATATGTCTTTACATAGAATTGGGAACAGTGGGAAGTTTCAAAGCAGAAAGGCTCTTTTTCATGTCTGCCTTGGACCAGTGGCTTAATAACAGGACAAGACAGAGTGCTCCACCCAACCCCGAGCGAAGGAGGTCGTTCCCTGGGTGCTGGTTCTCACCGCAGTGCTGGGGCGCGTTGGCACACATGCACTGGCACCTCCTGTTCTCGGGGGATAAATTACTCGTTTAATTTCTGCCCACTTTGCAAAACCCTGACTCCCTTCCCTGCATCATTCAGGGTGCTGTGGCAGGTGCAATCTTGCAGATAGGATGCGCTGCCATCTCCCCTCTCTCTATCTAGTTCTCAGGTGTCAAGAGCGATCATTTCTCACACCGCTGAAATACCTGGCGGGAGGCACGAGGCAGGTTTTGGGGCTGCTAGAGGGCAGGCACTGAGGCTGCTGTAGCAAATGACAGATTTTCATATACACCCGCTGAAGCACTGTTAATGCTTCACACATGGTGTTTGATACAGTAATGGAAAAATCAATGCTAGGATCACACTTTCACCACACATGCAATAGCTTGTTGCGTGCATCAGTAATTACACTTCTTGGCTTTTTACCCAAGGCTCATGATGTTTTTCTTGCAGCTTTTTGTCACTGTGTATTAGTGATTTGCAAAAGCTGATCCACAAATAAAAACGGAAATATAGATTTTTTTTTTTTTACTTTTTTTTTAATACAGTGCTCAATTAAAGACAGAGTGGGTGCAGTAATCTGATTTACATGAGGCAAATTTACCAGCTACAGCGCGTGAAATTCTCTAGACGGATGGTCAGATTGACTGGTCCCTGTGGCCTCCTCTGGCCCAAAATCCAGTGATCCTGGAACAACCTCCAGGCAGGGAGATGCCCAGAGCCCACCTGGAGGCTCATCACTTGTGATTTCTAACTTCACATCCTTCCTTAGGAGCAGGACACACCAGCCCAGCTCTGGGCTATCAGCTCCGACACGCTGGCAGTACTGCCAAGGGGCTGCGCATCTCAGAGGCGCCCAGGGGTCTGCCCTGCCGAACTAAGTGTAGAGGTTTGGCCAAATTGCCTCAAATCTATTAACTTAATTTGACATCTGAAGGTCAGTTTTGATAATACTTATAATGCACAATGCTATATATCTGGTAAAATAATGAAGTCTTGGCTAATGCATCACTTAATGCTCTTAAATTTTTGCTGAAACTGCCAGGCTGTTTTTTTTTGTTGTTGTTTGTTTTTAACAGCCTGAACAGCTTGTGTTTGCCTCAGTGAAATAAAGAATTAGATTCTGCTAGAATAAAGTTTAAACATATTTTCTGAAGCTGAAAAATGGCATTAAGTCAGGTCTTTTCAGTACAAACCAATCCAGGTAATTATTGCATGGATAACCTCTCAAGAGAACATATAAATGGAAAATATATCTTTAAAATACAACCACTCAGACATTCAGCAAAATAGATGCATTTGTGCTTTTACATCACACAGCCTACAGCTGTTACATGTGAAGTGACTAACTTAAACCATCATTTTCTGAAGCGTTAGTAGCAAAACAGCATGCAGAACTGTGACTTGGCCTACGTAACCTCATGTCAGAGGGTTAGACCTGCTCAGTTCCACATCATGAGCTACCCCAGAGCTTGGTCTGAAGGCACTCTGTCCTTCCGTCTCAGTGTAGAGGCTGCAGCTATTTATTCCTGAGAGTTGCCAATAGCACCTTATTTTCTCCTAGAGTGATGGAAAAGGCAAAGCACTCCTGCTCCTCAGAGGAAGCCAGGTTCTTACAAGCAAAGCTTTCCAAAATGAAGTGTGCTGAGGGAAGGGAGGCGGAAATACATCAGCTGGAGGTCGCACACCAAGGATATCAAGAAAACAGGAAAGTGGAGAGGATTCTGCGTGTTTGAAACTCTTGGTCCTTAAGGGAGATGCTAAGATTTGATACAGCAGAGATCAACGACTTCCTAAAAACGCAGAGCACTTGTGTAGACAACATCAGGTATATTGCAGGAAAAACACCACCTGAGAAGGCATCTCTCAGAGAGTGCTTAAGGGTAACTCCCATTTAGAACAGCACTGTAACACTAGCTCTCAAAAATTAAAAGAAAAAGAAAAGCAGGCCAAATCTGGAAAAGTGATAAGAAGGTTTCAAAATGAAAAAGTAATGCCTCTAGCAATGAGGTGTGAATATGAGCTGAAGAATGAAGTTATGCTGTTTCTGCAGGTTGAAACTTCTTTCCCAGAGGAAGAGGAGGAACGTGGATTTGCCTTAACCTTCAGAGTCCTGTGTGATCCCAAGGGAGGCTGGCTGCCTGTGACCCCCAGCTGATGAGCACTGTCAATGTACTGTGGATCAGAATCCTGCTCACATGATTTCCTAGTCAAGTCCTTTATTCTTCCTAACAGAAAAAGGGTGTCCTGGAGCTCTATCACCAGCCCTGGACCGAATCTCTGCACTAAGGAATCATTTCACAGATACTGCTTTTCAGAGCTGTCTGCAGGTAAAAAATGCGGGCTCAACATCTATTCTCAGAGGATATCTACTAAGTGGATTCATGGCTCATCATTCACATTTACCACTGTCTTCTGGAGGGATGCTGTTTAACAAGCTCACCGGATGGCACGGCTAATTTGTAAGTCAGTATTTCAGCTTTGTCACTTACAGCATGCAGCATCTTTTTATGTACCAGGAACATCTTTAATTTACAAACTCGACATCATCAAGCTGTTCAGGTGTGACCATGTTATAAAACCTACATGATTCTAGTACAGCTTTGTGTAAACATTATTTATTTATTTGCTTTACCAGCCTACGTCAGCACAAAATAAAAGCAGGCAGAAAAGGCACATCAGTTTTCTTTAGCTTAAAGGTCAGTCACAAGATCATAATCTTGTTCCTGCAAAGACAGTATAGACTCTCAGCCCATATTTTATGTCAAAACATATCTGCTTCTTGAAGTCTTTTCCAGAGATTTACAATGCCAGATTATGCTAGAATTGCACATATGGAATGGCATCATCTGGGATGATAAAGGTCTGCAAGCTTTGTATAAAACAAAGGTGTTTTAAGAAACACAGCAGTTAGTGCTGACGTTTCTTTTCCAAGAAAACCAAAATGTATAGCTTTCTGTGTGTTGCACCCAAATTAAAACCAAAGCCTCAAACCAAACACAAGCCACACAACACTACAGCAAATATGATGATGAAATAATTTTACATATGTATCAACACAGGATATCAGTGTGATCAATTCACATACTCAATTCTGAAATAAGATTCCTGTGCAACTACTCGGTTTTGTTGCAAATCTTGTGTACCATCTAAAGATGTCTCCACCTGTGCTGCCAGCCAGCTGCAATATGCTGTTACACAACTCAATGCACGTCCCAGTTAGGCCCTAAAACTGGTTCAACCCAGCTCTCAAGACTGTATTTCTCTTGAGATCAGTAATTTACTACTTGTGATTTGCGCTTAAGGCTTCTGGTAATGTCCTGTGCCTGTACCTCCAAGGCCGTGCTCTCGTGTTCTTGTGCTCTTGGTGGCCTGTGCTATAATCCCCTGCTTTTCTTCAGCAGACTTCAAGGCATGGCCTCCTAATAAAACAACTAAGGGTTCATTAACACAACCTAGTCATGCGTACATCCCTGTTCTAGGGTCACTGGCTAGTTTGATGTACAGAAATAATGGTCCGTTAGGATGTGTTTAGAGATAAACAGAGAGAGAGAGTGATGTAAATGGATACAATGCTTTCATAATGACCTGTTATTAATATCTGTTGGTTATGGCAATATTACTGCTGCGATATCAAAACTGCTTTACAACATATGCGAACTTTTAATCAGACATATGGGTTGATACAGTCTAGAGAGCTCTTTGAAGTCAAAGGATGAATAATTGAACCAGCTTAACTTTAAATCCTCTCAGAAACCACACATTTTACGGAATCAAACAACTCCCGTTTGCTTTAGAGTGATGAGCTTTTTGGATCAGTGCAAAAAGCTAAATCTAAAGAAAATGTTCTTAGTGTTTCACTTTCTATTTTTCTCTCTTTGCTTACACATGCCTCATATACATCTCTGTGGCTTGGAGCACGGGTTTTTTTCAATGCCTGTCCAGAGCTTAACAACGGGATGCCAGATTCGCAGCTATTTACATTGCTTGACTCCCACTGCCTGCCTAAATGTCAATTATAATGAAACAGAAGAAGAAACATGGTAGGGAGATCTTTTTGCAGTGAGCTTTCTAGATTATTATGTCTTGTTTTTCACAAGGTTTTGTCATCTTTCATCACAGTGTCCAGTAATCATCTTTTTCTATTTCCATCAGTAATCTGATCAGTTTCTAATCAGCTGTTAAACACTGAATTGTATCTGTTCTAAATAGGTCTTTTGTATTCAGGAGAAAAGAATATTTAGGGTGAAACAAATACCCAGGTAATTCCACAGAGCCCTACAGAATATGCCCCTAGTTCCTGCTGCTGCGTTACCCTTCCCTGCCAGGCCCAAACACCCTCCCTGTGACTAACGCTGCCATGGCCTGATTTACACACACACTTAGTATCTGCAACTCATTATCATATTTAAACTTCTGGGTGGCTCAGCTCCTCTGAAAAATTGGACCTAATAGCATTCTACACAGAAAAGGATATAAGTACCTATTAACCTGTAGCAATTTACCGTAGCATTTATAAAGATGTGAATAATATGTACAGTCACGCACATGTTACTAATGCAGACTGAATTATTCATTGCAAATCTGGGCAATACTTTTATCAAATACTTATTATGGATAAATGTTTTCCTTATTCAGTACCTCAATATATGTTTGAATAATACTCTGCAAATAATATTTCATGCAAACGTGGCACTGAAATATTGGCACTTCCCTCCATTGAATAATTATTTCCAAATCAATTTCCTTAGGATAAACTATTGTTATATATTCATTGAGCTTGGTTCTGTCTATGCTAATAAACAGACATAGTGTTAGCCCCAAAGTACTTGTAGTCTTCGCTTCAGTCATGCAAGCTCTTGCACACAAGTGGATTTCTATGCTACCACGGTATTTCTGGGATCAAAATGGAGATAAAAGAAACATAGGAAACTGAGGAAGAAAAATGAGTCAAAATGGAAATATGAAAATATTGGTTGATATACCCACATTCCATTGACCGTCATTCTTTATGTTGGTTTTGAACTTCCTCTGCCCTTTTCTTCTTTTAATGCCTGAATACACTCAGTCTCTCATTATTTTCTTGTCTGTCTGTTTAAGATTGACTAATTTATATTTGCTTGCAATTAGTCCCCAATCTCTGATCAAATGCTGTGCTTGCAAGACTGTAAATGCGCAAGGTCTACAAATAATTCTCCAACCATGCAAATATTCTCCAAGACCCAACCCCAAGGCAGGCAGATGCTGCTTTTGTCTTCTTTCCTCTAATTTTCAAGTATCAACACACTGTCACACTGAACAAAATTCACCTTTATCACCAATGGCCAAAACAGGACAGGCCTGGCATTTTGTGGTGCAAAACCTTATGGATATTCTGTACTTCCTAAGTTTCAGGGAAAGTATTTCCTCTTCTAAATTATAGGCTAGATGTGCATACTGTGAACTAAAATGTGGCCAGGCAGTGATTCCCAGCTCCTGGAGGCACAGGCTGGCTTGTGTCCATAGTGATGAGGGCTCCCTTCCTCTTAGGCCATGCCCACCCTGCATGATGGCCCTTTTTGTTGTGAGACACCGTCATCGTCACTATTACTATGATGATGGCAACAAGAAGGAGCTGGCTTTTTTTCAAGTCAGTGTGTGAAATAATGCGATGGCCGTGCTGCAGCCCTGCGGAGCACAGCGTCTACAGGACGGTCGTGCTGTTGGCCTGGTGTGCAGTATGCAGGAACGTGGGGACTCTGGGGCTAAGGTGACGGGAGCCACACCTGCCTCTCAGAAAGCATCCTTCTTGAAATGAGCTCTTGTGTTGGGAGACCTCTCTGTGACACATCCCAAAACATGGGATGGTGGCAGAGTTGGCAGATGCGTTTCAAAAGCATGCTCCTGAACCAAACTAACATGCTGGTGCAGATGCACCCTACGATGCTATGCACGGATGTTACCCTCCTGCAGCAGATCAAGCTCCCTTCTGCTAGACTGAAATACTATTTAAAAAAGAGCTTCTAGCTGAAAATTGGCATTACTGCGTCCTCGCAGTAATGAGGCTTCAGCAAACTGTCTACTAGCATTACAATATACCTGCCCCTACACAACTGTACTTGGCTTTGCACTTGTGTTTGCTGATCACTGAGGCTGAAGCAAGAGAAAATAAACACATCGAACACATGCCCACGTGGCTTAAAAAATAACACAGACTATAACCTGTTAAATATGTCTCCCTTGTTCTCAAAATAAATAAAAAACCCCAGAAAGCAAGGTCGTAAAACAGGGGCTCTGTCTACTCTGCCAGCTACTTAAAGTCTCTCTGTCTTGGTCTCTGATCAGATACAAAGTCAGATATTTATGACTTTGTAATTTTTGTACTTAGAGAAATATAATTTGTAACTACTTTTAAAAGAAAATTTTGGTGTGTTGAAAAGGAGAAGATAATAGCAGCCTGATCTGATTCCCAGGTGATGCTGTTGCAGACAGCAGATTAGGATATGATACTGTGGCCCAGTGACAGCCAAGGTAAATGGTGGTTATCCACTTCTAGTTTGGGCAATTTTGCATTCACCTACTTCATGTCTTTTAGAATAATAACCACAGGAATTTTTTCACATTTTTATTTACTGCCACTCTTCTGCTATTGCCTTACTCATGAAGGCTGCAGCAGCTACCATCATGCAGTAGGACCATATGGCTTCAAGATCAGAAACGAATTTGCGAAACCGTGGCTTTATTATTTTAATTCTTATCTTGATATCAAAACACCAACTGAGAACAGAATTCAGCCTAAGAGATGAGATGTCAGAATAATTTTCTATCTTTTCACTAGCTAATGATTCTAATGGTATCTCTTACTTAGCTGCCTTTGTTAATGACTTTATGGTGAGAGCACATTTCAGCAATTGTGAATGTGTGCAATACTCTCTGTTCTGGGGCAAAAGATTAGCTTATTGAGGAGAAAGCCAGTTTCCTGAAGAAGTGCCTTACATAGTTCCTGCTCTTAAAAGAAGAACTGTAACATGGACAATTTTTTATTACAAGGTATAAAAAAACCCACTTAATATCACGGTTGGTGCATTTATAGCACTCCTGCAGAGTGAAGAGAGAGATTAATAGATTTTTCTCACCTAGTGAAATAGATGGAAATCTGTCCCTCCAAGTCCTTTTGCTCAATAGAGAAACATGCATTACCAAGAGACTGTGTTCAAGGAGCAGACTATCACTTAGCTTCTCAAGGATTTCACAAGTTTCACTAGATGTTTATTATGTTATTTAGATACCTTGGATAAAATATGGCCCACAGACAACGAAACCCTATGATAGAGCTTTGATAAATGCTCATATCTTTCAAATACAACACACTTTATTTTGTTATGGGCAAGTATCTTTAACTTCAGTAGTCAAGAAGTAATAGCAACAACAGGATTTCAGTAAGTTGGTGCTGCAATCTTTAGCAGAAGTAAAGAAGCTGTAGAGAGGAACAACTATGAGCATTAGGTCATCTAGTCCATCATGCCAACAAAGGATGTTTCTCTACAGCCTTGGCAAGCAAACCTGGTAATCAGGCTTGCCAAAATAAAAACTGGCAGGAGCCTTGATACCTGATGTGCAAAGAAAAGAAATGAGCACAAACCTAATATTTGCTTTGCATCTTTTTCAGAATTTAAGCAGAAAGGCTGGAATCTCCTTGAATGTTCATCCCTGGGAAAAAGCTGAACGGTATTAGCTGTGTCTTGGCACTTGACAGTTTATGCCAACTTGGATTTTTCCAGTAAGTTTAAGTACTGTAGTGGAAAAAATTCTACAGGGAAGGTTTAATGTTTTTTTTTCCTATTTACTAAATATAAGATACAGTATTTACCAGCCTACATCTGCAAGTTATGACAAGCTTACCATAATATAAAGAGACTGCAAGTTGAGGGAGCAGAGATTTAGCACATTAAAAGATTATAGTTTTAGACAGTCTCAAGCTCTCTCACTGTTCTGCAGCAAAAACCTTCTGTCACTGAGCTCTCGAGCTAACAACCCTTTTCCAGTGCAACCATTCTACTTGTTGTTAAGGTGACTCAGAATAACTTACTCAAAGAAAGTGAATTCTGTCTGTCTATGAAACTCTATCATGTTAATAGTCCATTGTGATACACGAAAGATGAAGGAAGCTGGACAGCCATCAGAGAAACAACCCCAAGTGGAAGATATCCTCATCCTCACACAGGAATGACTTTGAAATTTCCATGGCAGCAACCAGCTTGCTGATGAATACTTCACTGGGCAAAATGTTTTTCCTATAAAATTTATCTTTGTTAATGCCAGTCACCAAACAAAACAGACCAAATCCAATACCTTTTGGTGAACAAAAAAAACATTATGCTTTGAGGTTAGGGGGATCGCACTGGTGATTGCCACTCTCCACAGCCCATGCCAGGCTGACAGGTAGAGCACTCTGAACATCCAGATAGCAGCCAAAGCTAGGATGTGGTAACGGCTCCCTGCAGCGTGGGTGTGAGAGCTGCTGCTCTGCTCCTTTCAAGAGGAAAAAAAGGACATCTACTGGAAGTGTCACTGTATTGAATAGAAACCTGCCAGTCACCTTATGCAGTAACAATTAGGCCAAATTCAAGAAACAGTAAATATTCATTACTTGTTCCTTGTCAGCTAGTAGACCTTTCTATTTAGATTAGCTTAGTTTAGCTTTCAGGACAGTCAAGCTCACTACCACTTTGAGATCTATTTAAAATACACTGGTCCAAAATTTATGGTGGGATAAATTCATGTAACTCCACTGATTTCAGAGGAGCTGTTGCAACTTATATCAACTGAGTTTCTAGTCCATGATTAAAATTCGTGACTTGCTTGTAACATACACACTCACAAGTGGAAATGTTGTAATTTCTGTATTTTAATGGAAAATCACTGTTACAGGTGATTTATGTCCTACAGACCCACAATAAACATGCAAAACATAAATAAAAGAATGGATATTGCATTCTTTTCAAATAAATCATTCTTCTTGTGCCTGAGCTTACATGAGTTGTGGCATCACATGTTATGACTTCTCTTCATAAGCAAAAGTGATAGGCTAAGAGTGAAGTCTCAGAGTTCTCAAATACTGAATAATTAATTGGTTGTGGGAAGCTGTGAGCAGAAACTTTTATTTTCCCAATGTGAAGATGCTGTTCTCAGAGCATCAATAAGAAACAGAACATGTTAAATCTATGTCCACAGAAGAAAACTTCCTGAAAAAAATGCATATATCCCATCTCACTATGCAGCAGATCCACTTGTCCTTTCTGATGCCCCTGCCTCACCTCTTAGATAACTCCTACCCATTTATGGTCATTGCTGAAAAAAACTGAGATTCTCACTGGACACAAGTCAGCATTATTCCACCACAAATAGTGCCGTCATGCTAGTTTCAATCACCTAAATATCTCAAAAGTATGGAGCTCATGACTGGGGTTACACAACAAGGCTTTTCTACAGAAAGTGATGTTTTTCTACCCTTCTGGGATTCCTTGAGTCAATAAATGAAACAGTGATCAGAAAATATCATAATTTTAATGGAAAATGATATTCTCTTAGCAAAAAGCTGCTTTTGAAGAGTAAGTGGTCAAGGGATACCAATCAATGAGAAGCTGGCTCAGAGACAGAAAACAGAAAATAGAAGTATTTGGTCATTTTTCTACGTCACATAAGGTTCATTGCAAAATACTTCTACGTACCATAATAAAAATCAATCCGATTTGCTAAATTTATTAATGAATGAGTAACAAGAGAGTAGTGAAAGACAGCATTCTGTAGGCAGGAAAGGTCAGTGGACTAGAAAAAAAACCTCAATAGAATTTGACAACACTAGAGAGTTGGTCTGCTAATGAAAAACCCCATAAAGAAACACATGAAAATACACTGCAGAACTGAAAGGAGATATTCACCCACAATATACATTTACAAAATCTTAGAGGATTGCTCTTATATGTGATCCAATTTTTGTTACAAACATATTAGCAGTATTACATGGCAAATAGTCTTTACCTGACGTAACTGTCCTAAGTGGGATCCAACCTCAGATCCTGCAGCTTTCATTTGGCCACCGGTCACACCTTACCCCTAAGCCTTTTCTTCTCCTGACTACATAAGCCCAGCTCCCTCTACCTCTCGTCACAAGTCCTGTGCTCTACGTCTCTGATAACCTTGGTAGCTCTTGCTGGACCCTTCCTGTTTCTCATCATCCTTTTTGGACTGAGAGGTCCCACAATGAGCAATCTCTGTTGATGGACAACCCCCAGAATACCTGGGCAGCTGTCATGTAACTACCCCCACCACTGTGTCTCCCTTCCCATCCCAGCTCCATCCAAAAGCAGAAAGAAAATGAAATGTTACAAAACTTTAGATCAATAAATACCAACAGAATTAAAACTTCAGCCTTTGAACTTTAGGATGAGCTTAGAGAGAAAACATCGAACAAGGACAGCGCAGGTGGAAGCAAATTTCATTCTAAATATATTCCTGAGGATCCTCTAGTAAAAGACCTCCACTAAAGACATGGTTCAAAAGGAGTTCTGGCAAAATATATGGCATCTCTTGAGTAACTTCAGTGAAAATCACACCTGACAAAACCAGTCAGCTAGGTCCCCTTCATTTGATAACCTCCCATTTATTCTATCAGTGACAATGACAGGGGCCTATGCCCTATAAAGGACAGAAATCACTTTGTTATCATCAAAACATAGACACCTCTGTGGCCACACCAGGCGATTCTCAATGGCCACTCCACAACATTTGAGCCCAGGAAGAGAAATAACATCTCTAGCTGAGAATACCAGGAGAGACTGTGTCCATTTAGACTAAAAATAGTAGCATCCAGATGAGAATCACCCAAAGTGATGCTGAAAGGACAGAGAAGCTACAGACACCTTTGACTGCTGTGGACAGTACCTTCAGCAATGACATAACAAATCTGTTTCAACAGTAGTTTTCACACTTTTCAGATTATGCCCTATTTGTTTTCTCTAATGGTTTAAACCTCTCCCTGGTACCTCTACACACATTCAACAGGAATGAAAAAAGCTAGCATGCAGCTCTCGTTAAACACTGAAAACTCTGAGGCATGCTGAGCCCACCAGATCCCCTGGGCTGCATCCATGGAAGTTATAATCATGATATTTCTTCTGTCCCTATACATAGAAGGGGAATAATTACTACTTGAGGTGAAGGAGATGCTTTAGCCAGAGGCATTGAATTTTATATTGTAAAATTATTCAAGCCAGGGGTTGGATCTCGCTGGTCCGGGAGGGCCATAATGTTGATACCAATAATCCTCAACTGGCTGTTGTAGATGATCATTGCAAATGCACAGTTATTCTTGTGAATCCCACCAAAACCCCAACCCAAACCAAACAAACCGCACAACCAAAGCAACAGGGGATTCAAAGTTCAAAATCCAGTGATTTTAGCTGAGGCCAAAAAGTTGAGACAGTGGCTTTCAGTCTCATTTTCAAACTCCCATCTTGCAGCTGCATATTCTCTTCTGATCCTACCTTTTGCACATCTTTTGCCTCTGCCCTTCCTCAGCGCAGGGGTGGGAGTTTTCTGCCAGCCCGCACAGAGCTCAGTCAGGCTCTGCTTTCCAGGGACTACAGATGCATCCACCCACAATCTGAACAAAGGTGTTGGGTCAACCTAAGAATGACCATGTTGGTCAAGATGTCAGGTTGCTCAAATATTCTCTCTTCTTCCTTATGTCATTCTCAGTGTTTTATGTTTTTGGCGAGATCTCCTTTGTTATATAGGTCATTTCTATGGCAAGTGGTTAAACCTGTATTTTTCCAAAATGATGCAGAGTAAGCACAAACTGAGAGCTGCCTGAAAATAATATACTCATTGAGCCTACCGTACCATTGCTTGGCCAACACATACCACAGAGCAACAGCAATGCTGGGCTGGTCAGTTTTTTCCATTATTGATCAAATACAAATTTTAGCTTTGCTTTGAACCACATTTTTCATCTCAGTCCATCCATTATACACTCCTGCTATATCAGAAGGATCCTAGTGCTATTCCTCCAATAGTGCAGAGCTGTCGTAGCTGGATCCTCATCCACTGGTCTCCCTTAGCTCCTGGCTGGAGCTGTGTAGGAGGATGGAGGGGATGCTGCGAAGGAGCTATACTTAGCTCAAGGAGGATTCTCTAGGAATGGATGCCACTTGGCACAAATTAAGAGCACCTTTCAGGGGCTTTTCCCCTCAACTAGAGACGGAACATGGTAGAAACATTGGATCTACCGTCAGCTGTCTGTTTGCCACTATTTCCTTGAGTGGCAAACTTGGCACAAATAAAAATCACACTTCTTAGCAGAGGATGGTTCACCTCTTTCCAAGCAACGAGCATGCTGCTGAAGGGCCAAAGCTCACTGGGCAAAAGCGAATGTCTCAGCTGGTCAGACACCTGCTGCATATGCCTTACACTGGGCTTTAAGCAAAGCCAGATCTCTGATGGTAGGTTCTGGCCAAATCCTGTTGACTCAAATGTCACGCTGTCCATCTGTGGTAACTAAATAATTCATAGTTGCCACAGTGTAGGGACTTTATTCTGGTCTTATTAATAGATGACAGCAATGTTGGGCCAGTCTCCTTTCCCCTTGGTTAGATTCCCATTAATCAAGCCCTCCAGCTAGTCTCTAGCTTTCCTACCAGCGTGGCCTTGGCACTTAAAAATCCAGTAAGTATTATGAACGGCAGATGTAACGTTAGCTGAACCAAACAATTTCAGCCTGTTAATTCCAGGAAAAGCAGTCATGTCCTCTAAGTCTACGTGCTTTGCTGAATTCCTGAAAAAAAGTTCTCTTTCAGAGAGAATGTCAAGCGTTATCCCCACTGGGCAGGACTTACTCAAGCACATACGCTCACTGAGTAGCTGCCAGCGCTCATGTGAGCGACTGCTTGCCAAGAGGTACACAAAGTTCACATCCGACACGCAGGAGCTTATCTAGGATGTTCTTTGCCTGACAGATCACTGCTCTTTGGCCCATAATATTATTTATTATCATTAGAAAGGGGCAGGGAAAAACATCTGAATTTGTGATTTTCTTTAAGTTATTCATAGGGACATTGAGCAGAGCAGACAAATTTTTAAATTAGAGAATCACTGTTTCATAGCTGACAGCCTGTGAACCCATCCACCAACTGCAGGGTAGAAGAACTTTTAATAGCTGAGTTACAAAACGCTTAATGAGTTTATGATGGCATGACGGATGCAGACATTAAATGACAGCAAATAAAACAGCTACAACATGATCTGTATTTTACACATTGCTTTTCAGGGAACTTATTTGTGCCACAGGAAATCTATATTGCATGCTCTTTGATAGCCTAGATAGAGACTAACTTAAAGGAAGTTACAAATTGCTAACAAACTCTGTTGTAAAGATGGAAAATTGTAAAAGACATATGAGGTGATAATACTTCTGTGCCACAGTCTATGGAAAGATTTTTTTTGGATCATAATGAAAAAAATTTAGCAGTCTTTTTGCTCTCCTCAACCTATTTTAGTAGCAATAAAATTGCTTTGTTGGTGGTTTTTTTGTTGTTTTTTGTTTGTTTGTTTGTTTTTTTCTTCTTTTCTAGGAAGCCAATAGTAAAAGAAAACCAAAGGCAAAGTAAGACTTGAAAAGTAGGCAGAGGGGACACTGTTCCACACTGCTGAAAGTGATCTGTCCAAGGAGAGCCCAATCAGTGCTTTGTGGTTAGGTCATCCACCTTGTGGGATTACTTGGTTTCAGTCTCTTGCTTCCCAAGGAGTTAAACACTTTCCACATTAGCTATAAGTATATGATCTAAATGTTCCTGGGATTGCATGATACAAGCAGCCCAGGCTCCATCCTGTTTAACCTACCAGAATACTCCTTTTGCCTCTTCCCCTTCCAGACCCACAATTCCTGCATTTCCTCCCACACCATGACACAGTTTAACAAGTGCAGAGATCCCCCTAATCCATCCCTGCCTGCAACACCCTCCTTCAAATAATCTCCAGGAGATTATGGTTTAAACATACAACTTGTAAACCTGAAGAGACGATTTAGCGCAGGCCTACTTCCTCAACACGCACGCTAGCGCGTTACACAGCACAGTGAACACAATGTCACCTCCTCCAGCCATGTGTTAAAAGGACATCCCAGCTGCACTTTGCGATGGGTTTGATCCTAGCAGTGTAGCTTCGGGTGGCTCAGAGCACACAAATAGATTGATCCCCTCCGCAGATCCAGCAGTGGTGAACCCGTGGCTGAGCAGGGTTCATCACCGGTCAGCGCCGAGCAGCGCGACTGGGTCACTTCTAGACCCTTGCTGAATTCTGCCTGCCAAATAACGAGAGGTGCTCAGGTTTTGGTGATGCCCGTTTTGTAATTACAAATTTGTATCACTACATCAGTCATGCTTTCTGCTGGTTTTAGGCGAGCACCTCTATTGGATTTGGCCATCAATATTGGCTCTATTTACACTATTCAAGGCAAAACTCAGTAGAAGCTCTGTAAGATTAAAACCAGAGCAACACCATGAAAGAAAAATAGAATACCGTAGGTCTTGGTTTTTTCCAGAGGCTTTCATCCCCACAGTTTCAGCTGAAGCCAACATGCATCTGATACCCATAAAATACCAGGTAAAGGAACAATTCTTTCATACCAGACATCAGATTTGAAAGTCCAAGATGAAAACATTCAATGAAAGGGGAAAGAATTTTGACACATCTGATCCTGCCACACGCACACACAGTATTTTGCAGGGTTCAAAGTTTCATCAAATCTGTTTCCAGTCTCAGAATAAAAGAAACTTCAGAGACAGCTATGGTGTAATTTAGGAAATTCATGCTTCAGGAAAACTCACCTTTGGGATCTCCACATAACACTTCTCGAGTGCAAGCAATTTTGTATGTGGATCAAGGAAACAGTAAGTACATGTGCCAGCCAAACTGCTTGTTCGGAAACATGGCACCGCATTTGGTTTGTTTTTTTTCTGCTCACTGCATAAGCAGAAAAAAAGATCTGGTCACCACATGACTCTAGAAGAAAATGTATCTTTTTTGATCCATTTTGATCCATTTCAGCCCAGATTTTTTTGGGCTGACTGAAAGAGCCCAAATACTCACTGAAAGAAATCCCAAATACATAGAAAATCCAAATTACTCTCATTCTTACTCCGTTCTTAGACTGAAACTTTTGTATTTTCATGTCTCTACATATCCAGTTCAGCTGCTGGCAAGTTAGAAAAAAATTTGAAAGAAATGTTTTCACTGTTCAATTTGCAATTGCTAAAGCATGACTTCAATTTGCAACACAAATCATATTCTGGCCAGAAAAGTAAGAAGAAAACACTTTTGCCTTTTCACCTGCTTCATAGGGGTAAAGCCAACATACATATATTAAGCTTTCATCTAGCCACCTGCAACTGCGCCATAGCCATCTTCACATATGATACAAGTGAACACCATTAAGATCTGTAAATTGTGATTACAAAAAACTATCTGGATTTATAACCTCCATAAGATGACAGATTCAGCATTTCCTTTTATAAGGTGGTTAATGAAAACTTCATCAATAAAAAGTCTGAAAAAGTCAAATCAGGAACAAGACAATATTCACTATTATATGTTTAGATGAAGTGGAAGAATGTGGAAGTAGAAGGGAAAGGAGTGTTAGGAGATGAACACAGTTTTCCAAATTGCTTCAAAGAATACATAAAAAAAAGCTTTGGGATCACTGGCTTTTATTTTCCTATGGCAACTTCTAACCATCACAGGCATATAATGAATATCTGAACATTAAGAATTTATGTGTGCTGCCTTAGATGAGCATAATTCTCAACTATTATTAATGAGGAACTATAAAACACACTTCAAGTTTTATGCCTAAATTACATGAAGTTTCCAAAAACCATAAATACATCTGTCTATGTACGAAGAATTATATAACACGCTTTTATAACACAGACACTGAGGCAGTGGAACTCATCCCATATGAGAAAAGATCTTACAAGGAAAACTTTCTACAGGGTAATTCTTCCCCAGTTCTGTTTCTAAAATATTTATAGATGCCTCCAGTCTAGTCAGGAAACGATGAAAAAAAAGAAAAGTTTTTTCAAAACCAGCATTGTTATTTACAACATGGCTTGATCTTAATTTTCAGTCTCTTCTGAGAAACAGATCCAGTGTTTCATTATATATTAATTCATTTGTTGTTTAAGAACAAATATAGCTTTACAGTAGTAAAGCAGATTATAGTTTTATCTTTATTTCTACATTTGTTAAATCTCTTTATAGTTACAGTGGAGTAATTTACTAGGTTTTCACTTCCAGAAATTCCACTTCTAGTTTTTATATCACAAATTATGGCTTCAGTCTCAGCTGATTCATGTTGATATTGACCGTTATTATTTGTGGTAACAGAACTCTGCAAAATTCCACTTTCTCTGGCTGGAAATAAGTAGTACCATGGGCTTTTTGGACCAGTGTACTTGGTAGAGCCAGCATTGTATTGAACTTGTTGCTTAGCGGAAGCTGGAGAAGGAACCATCACATTCAGTTCTCATCTGCCTTGAATCAGGGGCTACTCCACTGAAACCTCTGGTGGTTGTGCAGTAACTGCCTCCAAAGGAGCATGGAAGAGGAATTGGTGTGGGTAAGGGAACTGAAGCAGAAGCTTTTGTCTGGGGTGCGTGTGTGTTACCTGGAGTACCTGGAGTGTGGCTGCACACCAGGAACTGGGAAGTGATGGAAAAGGTGGCTACTTGAGGATGTACTGAGCAGCCGGAGCTTTACTGTACTTGACACAGTCACGAAGACGCTAGTCAAGAGCAGCTAAGTATATGTACATACTGTCAGGACTGCAAAGCTTAGCCCTATTAAAGGGATAACCTAGAAATCAAATGCAATTGGTTACAGAATACTGCAATTCTTGTGCAGTATATAGCTTTGTAGCATTTAGAAAACTTAAGGAATGTGGGATTATTTTCCTTGCTTTTGCCTAGGCTTTTATTTTGCATTCCAAACCCCTCTCCTTGCAAGAGTCATTCAAAATATTTTTTTTTTTTTTCAAAAGCGAGTAAGTGTTCTTTTTCATCAGACAAAACCCAATAGACATCTCTGCTTCTGCTCAGTGGCAGGTGATTAAAACACATCTATAACTCCTCAGTGGGACTGGCAATACAAGCAACTTGAGAAGACACAGCTCTCAAAGCCAGCACGCAGTATCTCTACACAGCAACACTCAAGTGTAACATGGACCTGCCTCAGCTAGGTCAACTAATGATAATAACAAGCAGCTAATGATACTGTTATTTCTCAAGTCACAATATGTCACCTAGCCATAGCAGTATGAAATTCACTGCAATTTTCAGGAACAGGAAACAAAATTTCTAAGGGCTCAAAGGGAATAGCAGCATCTTAAAAGTGACAGAGGCAAATTAAGATGAAGAGTGAACTGGGTGCCACAGATGACGGGCAAGAAACACGTCTTTCAAAGAGTAATGCTAAATGGAAAATTCACAAGCAGTATTAATTTTTTTGTGCGTGTGGCAAAACAAGAAGGTTTTTAACCACAATGCCTATTTTTCATTTAATCAAAGGCATTTTTCATTGCAAAAACATGTAGACTAAACCTAATAAAACAAAAGAGAAGTTCAAGCTGCTGTGGTCTTTGGCTAGTAGGTACTGTAGGAGCAAGTAGGTACTGCAAATTGAAAGGGCAAGCAGCAAGTGAGAGCTTAAAAAGTTCACAAATCTTGTTTGAGTGAGCTGAAGCAGCTTGCAAGATGAGTCAGCAGGCAGCAGAGGCAATTAGAGTAACAGAGCAAGGGGAAATGAAAAGGAACAGAGAATGAAGAAACAACAACATTCCCACTGGAAAATTATTTCAGCAAATGATAGAAATGAAGCTACCAGAGGTCAGCAGGTTTGCACTAAACCACTAGACAGTTACTAGAGAAAAGTTGTTCAGATACTGCATATCCTTTCTTAATGTTCTCTCTGCAAGAACTGCTGGAACCGTGAACCTGGGCTCAGTGTCTTACATTTTCTAAATACTGTTAGTCATCCTAATGAGATCTGCTGTTTTGCAAGATATCTACAGCAGAAGTAGCTTGGCCACACACGAAGGAGGACATAGCTTCACCTGTTATTCATTTATACTAAAAGAAGTTGTTAACGCCTTGACTACATTAACACGGTAATGCTCCTGCAGACCAAACTGGGACTGGAAAAGGGCCCAACTTCCACACAATGGAAGTTCAGCCATTAAAAAAAAAAAAGCTCTCTAGGAAGCATGATTTAGGAGACAATTTTTTTTTCAAAACTTAGGCCCAATACACTTAATTACTGCCATATATAGGGAAGCTCATTGTTATACTATTAGGCAGAGGTCACATTATAGTAAGTACTGCACAAGCACATAGTACCACAAATGGTTCCTGCAATAAGGAGTACAGAAAGACTGGGGGGGGGGGGGAGGGCGAC
>NW_009608037.1:32746-34242 GCF_000690535.1 Cariama cristata
CGAAATAAACATACACCCGGGCTGGCTGTGTTTTCTAAAGAGCATTTTTGGACACAAACTGAGTTTTTAAAAGCACTCTTTCTCTCAAGACTGGAGGCCAGGATACATCATGGCAAATGTGGTCTGACTGAGGAGAGTGAGAGCTCCCAACTGCAGAGACATTTCAGTGTTCATTTCTGGCTATGAAGCTTAAGAGTTTGGCTTGTCCAAAAAATCCCTTTTTTCCAGATGGGAAAGACAGACTGATTTCTAGCCAAATTTTAGTAATTTTTCCACTTTACAGATTTAGCAGTTTGAGCAGCTTGAATAGACTCACTTCAGCTAAACAAACTGATATATTCTCAGTGAAAAAGAAGCCCAGCAAAATATTTAAGTCATTTTTCAGCTCCTTCAGATTTGTCTAACATAACAATTCCTAGAGAATAATTACATTGTTTTTCTGTTCTTAAGTCTAGTTTTGATAACAACCAAATTCAGCTTCTCTCCCCTCCTGACAGTGTTCTCCTTATTCTGAGATCTTAATTATGTCTTCCAACATCAGCATTCCTCTGCTTACCAGTGCATTCTGCCTGTCAGTTATATACACTTCCAGCTGAGATGAATGAAATCAAGGAGGAACTGGATGCACGGATGGCAGGTTGTCTGCAACTTAATCATTTTTATATTAATGTAATCACACCTGCTACATGAAGCTTTTAATGAACACTGGCAGATAACAGTTGCAGGATGCGGCCCATGTACTTGTCTCAGCGTCTGCACCTTGCGAGGAATTGCATTTCCACATAGTGGAGATGCCTACTGTTGTTTTAATGATGCCCACAATGGCTGCAGATAGCAGTACCCTGGGATAGATTCTCCACATTTGTTCCTTTATTGAAAGCTGCCTGTGATTCAGTCATGATGATTTGATTCATACATTTTAATTCACTCCCACCCAAGCCACACTTTGTGACAGTGGTTGTTTCATAATTGCTATGGCCAAGGGCAAAACAACAGCAGTAGGCTCGGTTTCCAGCATCACCTCTCCCAACACCACCAGCTTATCCTGTAGGGCAACAGGCTCCAAAGCTTCGTAGCCAGCTTTCTCACCATCTTATCTGTCAGGTTCTGGAAACTATTTTTATGTGAAAAGAGGTGATAACAGTTCTCTAATGGAATAAAAAGCGCTGTTTTCTAAAGGACTTCTACACTTCAACTGAAGCCCTTGTGGGAATACCATGGGGGACATTCTTTACTCGCATGCCACCTGGCTGAAGATTTCTCTCTTGGAAGCCACCTCTGAAGCTCTTTCCTCCTGTAAACTGCAAGAGGAGCCAGATACCCATGGCAGCTGATTCAGAAATTACTTTAAATTGGATGATTTCTACAGTTTGTTTATCTTCAAGAAAACTGTCTAGCTCTCAGTCTTGCTCTATTTCTGACAGTTTTCTGGTTTTGACCATTAAACAAGCTGAAGGCATCTCCATGACAAGAAACCACAATTTTTAGGATAGGGA
>NW_009608037.1:34273-41493 GCF_000690535.1 Cariama cristata
AGAAACCTGTGAGCCAGACCCTGCATTTCTTGCACACCCATGGGAATTCTGAGTAAAGTACCTAGGTGGCCCTTGTGTCTTGCAGTATTATCCACTAAAGCTTTATATAGCAGCAAGCATTACATTTATATAAAAATTAAGTTACAAGGATTGTCTTCTCCTCAGTTATCTAGAAAATTTGGGATAACAACATAAACAAACCAGTCAAGGAAATCTCTCTTTAAACTAGATTGTGTATAAATTTAAACTAGCAACTCCTTTTGGTCATTTGCTACTCATACTTCATCCTTTAATCACTTTACCAGACAGAAAGAGAGCTTCGTTTGTGTAGACAATATCTATTTTTATGACAGTTCATTATTTCATTCATACCTTCACTTTTGCAGTGTCTTGACTTATACTTCTTATATCTGCATCTCCTGGCAATTCCTTTTGCTTAATATTTTCTGTTGCTTTTCTACACAAAAAATTGTACGAAGTCTGCCTCATCCAAGCAGTGCAAGAGAAGCCAGTTACTACTAAAACAAGTTTTCTGAACTCAGAGTTTCAGCTTCAGAGCTGGGGGAGACTATCAGGCTGTTCACTGACACTATTTACAAACTGATTCACTTGGCTCTTCTGGGCCATTGAATGAACTTGCTTTTCCATATCAGATTGTTCTTAGCACGGAAGAGCATGATCAACTAACGTTTTCACTTTTAATTCTGCAGTGCTTGCTTCTTTCATACTCTCAAAACTAGATAATTTCTATCACCAGTATCTGGAACTCATATTTGATTTCATCGGAAGTTCCACCTACAGAAAAACATTTGCAATATTATTAGACTTTGCATGCTTATTTTCACAGCCATATATTTGAGTTGTGCTATTCTTACTTGCCAAATAGCCTGGGTGATCTTGCAAGCAACAATTACCTGGCAAGACACACAAGATACAAACGTTTTCCAGGACAACCCACACACTCCCAAAGTTCAGGGAAATCTTAATTAGCAGTTGTGATTTCAGCTCCCATTTCCCTTACATTGACAGTACCATGCTTCCAGATTACACAGATGGCAACAGAATAGGAGCTTGACTATATAGAGATAGAGGTGTGTAAGCCCTTGGCAATAACATCTCTTTGGTAGGCAAGGGCATATGTCTTAATATTAGCCAGCTCTCCCTTACTGACACCAATATGCCACAGCAAGTTCAAAGAAGGCTAAATCAGACACAGCATGTACAGATACGTGGAGCTTCTTGGAGAATCCAGCTGTAAGATTAAAGCAAAGTGCACAACTGCAAAACCCATTAGCATCACTGGGGCTTTACAACCTGAGAATGTTAAATAACAGCACTAGCTGCAGGCACCTTGATGAAAAGCAGCAGTAAGGAGTTGTAAGAGGCAAGCAGATTAATTTAATTTTGTTTAAACTGCTACTTGTTGTAAATCTCAAAGAAAGCCTCTGTTTCCTCTCTGCCCTTTTTATGTAGTAGCAGCGCCTTAAACGACATACAAGTGGGCCAAGTTTTCTCTGACAACATTTCATAGAGTTTAGACTTGTCTGAAGGAGTAACACAAGGATGAATTGAACTCATAGGCTATATAAAACAGTAGTTATATTCCAGCCTTGAGCCACAGCATCACTCAAACAAAAACCTCTATCTTGACCTGTTATATTGGATTTCCCTGGAAGAGAAGTCAAATAAAATTTAGCCTGAAGCTTTGAAAGCCCCCTGCCTAAAGGTAAAGTCTCCTTCTATTCCACAGGCTAGGAGGTTTCGTCAAACTCTTCCACAAAGGTGACAAGAACAATAACCTTATGCCCTACAGCCAGAAAATACCTCAAAGGCATCTCATGACTTGACATTCAAGGACAACTGCAAGTGATAGGTGGTGGTCCAGAAAAACACAACACAGAAACCTAAAGATCTTTATATATATGGTTTCAGCAATGTAAAGCAATACCAGTGCCTCAGCAGCCAGTACATCAACTTTATATCACTGCGTGATTCAAATGGAAAACAGAACTCAGTAACTCTTTGAGCAAACACAGGCATGACAGTTATTATTGTAGGAGATAAAGAAAGGACAAAACTAGGGCAGAGAGGACACTCAGCACATCTGTGACTGAGAAGATACAAAGTAATAGAAGTTTCCTGCAAGAATGACAACAGAGATAAGAAGAGGAGAACTGCTGTGATGTCACCAGGGAAGAACTACTGGAATGGCTGCAATGGAAACACAGAAGAGAAGGAACTACAAAGTTTGAGAACTATCACATTGGAGAGCACATAAAAGCTTCAAGGTGAGGCCATAGTGGAAAGTTTACTGCCCATGCACTAAAGACCCTTCCAGAAGATTAGTAATCCTGGGCAAAGCTCAGTTCTGCCAGATAAAACCGTCTTAGGCTAGTCTGAAACAGGAGAATGATTTCCTTTGGCAACTCTTCACAGACCTCACCAGTTTCTGCACCAAATGTCAGACGTATTTTTTATACCTTGCCGCCTTTGACATAAAAAGTGACATACATCTACATGTATTTTTAAATTAAACAAAAACTGGACCAAAGCAAACAGAAAACCCTCTCCTGAACATGCTTATCCCATGAACCCATGACAGTCACGTTACATACTGTCACTGCTGGGAAAACATGCAAGATATACACGCTGCACTCACCATGTCAAGTAGAGCAGAACTAGATTTAAGCAAAACGATGCAGGTACAGGTAATAATCTAGCTGTATTAGTACGAACTGCAGCATAACTACTGGGCCCTACTGAAGAACAGTGATTGCAGCTATGTACATTGCACAAGAACTTACACAAAACAGAACCACTGTGTCTTGGTATTTACGTAACAACATGATACAGACTGCCCAGTTTTTTTAAACATCTTTGGGTTGTTCCATAGGAGGAATGGCAAACATACATACAAACACCACAGTTCAAATGGTAATGCTCCCAAAACTCTGTTGGACCTCATCCTTTCCATTTTCCAGACTGCACTGGCAGGAAGGCAGCGCAGAGCAGCAGAACTTCCAGATCAGTGTCTGAGAAGTTCCCTTCCTCAGTGGTCTTGCGATTTGAGATGCACACAGAACAGAGCACATTTGAAGCAAGTCTTTAATATTTTAAGAGAGAATTCTTTATTCACAGAATGTGCAGTAACTCCTTCCGAACTATATGCAAAAATAAACCCCGAAGTTCTAATGAAGATACAGAGGGAAAAAAAAAAACCACAGCACAGCAATATTCCAAGAGAATACATACATAATTCACAAGTTTAAAATTCAAGCACTCCCTTCCTATGCCTGGAGCTCTCTTAAAATATTAACAATCAAATCTCTTCGGTAAGTGTATGGGGTATACTTTATTCTGAACCAGTGTCTTGGGAAAAGGTTACCACTTGGGGCGTACATTTTTGTCCCTTGTTTGCCCATCAGATCACGAAGAATCCTGTTGCGGGACAAGATTTTATCATAAAATTCAACCCCACCTCTGGCGTAGTCTTTGGAAACAGTAGCTGCCTTTCTGTCAGCCTTGCAGTCTAGGTGATAGGTCATAGCGTCGTAAGAAATGTAATAGCACATCAGTCCACCAGCGGCAGTTATGAGGTTACAGATGCTGCGAAGTATCAGGGGGCCAGGAGATAAACCCAGAAGTAGCTTTATACCTATCCCACAGAAAAATGTACCAGCTAAGCAAGCTGGAGCCACAACTGCACTTGCTAAAGGGCTGCCGTTCTGCAAATACACGACTTCTCTGGCAATGGCAAACTTCTGAGCTTTAAGTGAAAATGTCAGAGCTTCCTTCAAAGCAACACCTTCATTGCTCTCCCAGTCTACTTCCTTGCCATTGATCACAACAACATGGTTGACTATTCCTTTTTTATCCTCAGTTGTGCTATCAAAGTTAGGTGGGATGCCCACCAAAGAGCCTGCAGGCAGCCAGGGGATTCCAGCACTCACAGGGTGGAAGCCAGAAGCTGCAAAGGCTCGATAGGAGGCAGTGGACTTCACATCAGTATCTTGAAGAACATCCTGAAAGACACAACAGAGCCTCTGTGAAAGCTCAGCTGGCTGCCCCTCTGACCAGCACTCATGCAACAGTTTGAATGTCTGCTCAGGAAACACATGATAGGAAAGGTTAGCGCCAAACAGTCCCACGCAAGAAACGGCCAACAAAGTGATCTTGCGCTTCTTTAACCACACAGATGCCTTCCACAGGAACTGCACTGCCATAGTCAAATCCTAACCTGTTTATAACACAAAATCAGGAATTAAAGTCTGCATAAACGGGTCTCACCTCTATAGCATTTAAAAAAAAACAAGGCAAAAAACATGAGAAGAAGCAGAGCACAATAACCAAAGAAACATTCTCTTTTACATCAACAGAACATCTTTACAGAGAAAGTGATACTCATTAATTGTTGGGCCATGGAACGTAGGACAACTGAGATAAAGAATTAACTTCTCCCTCTCCTCCAGTAAATCAATTTACCACAACAAAGACAATAATAGAGCCATCATACTTCCTCCTTCCCCCAGCAATCAATACACATTGTATATTTACCCAACATACTTGTCTAGTCCTTGCCAGTACAATCCTACTGTTGCATTCCACTACAGACACAGACTACAGGTATTAAGCCCAGAAAGAGACAATTAGATTAGCCTACGCTAACCTCCTCTACAGTACAGCTCCAAAACTTTTATTCAGTAAGCTCAATACTAAATGCAGTAACTTGAGCTTGACTACAACATCCAAAATAGGATCACATTTTGATTTGAAAATTTCAGGACACAGAATTTTCCTTTAGAGTTTGTTCTATGGATAGTCAACCTCACTATGAAAAAAACCCAACCAAACAAAAACCACCATTATGTGTTTTTTCTAGTTTTTTTCAGTTTCAACTTCCAGGCAGTGGTTCTAGCTTACTCAGCAAAAAGCTGTTTTCAGAAAGCAGCATGCTCTCAGTGGCTACTTCTAAAAATTTGTCTTTGAAATAATTTCTCTGACAAATATGTGTAATCCAGAGCAGAAACTGGAACAGAAATCGTTTCAGGGCAGACAACTATGTTGTGACTCTTTAAGTAAGCAGATAAACTTAAAAACTTTCAAACCTGCCAACTCCTTCAGTTCAAGAGTCCTGCTTCCCTTGGGGAGTATCAGTTCCTTTTATGGTCCAAGCCATATGATGTGCTCTGCCCGGGAAATCTCTTTAAAAATCCCACTGGCTACAGAATTCTCCCCTAAAATGATGTTCCTATAAAGATATAAAAGTGAAATAGGCACCTAAATTCAATAGACATCAAATTGCACACCCCTGTTTCCATTTGCATCTTGCAATGTCTCTTCTCAGGGCTTTAACACATGAGCTTCAGGGAATCTTGCTGCAGCTGTTAAAGACATTAGTATTTCCAGCTGTCCTTACAGGAAGCTGAGGTGGCAGAAGGAAACCATGCTTTCATACAACAACGAAAGTCTTAGTGTTGAGTACCATGAAAGGTGGGTTTCAGCTATGCTGCTGGGCTTTGTATGGCAGCAGCTGAAACACACACGTACGCTCTCTTCTTCCACTCATGCTGAACAAGAACCTCCCACAGAGGGGTAGAGTGGACAACTGGGAGCTGTAACATCATAAAACAGCACTGCATGACATGCCAGGATACACCAGTCATGATCAACAGCAAATGAGTATTAACCACAGGGAAACAAAAAGAGATTAAATTAAAGGTGGTGTTTTAATGATACGTTATTACTACTCCTTCCTATGAAGCTCTTTCAAGACTGTAAATTCACCAGGGGAAGAATAATCTTGTTTAATGTTTATATTGCACTGAACTCATACTGAGTGCTTAATAAAAACAGTGATGCATGTAAGTATACAATAATTTAATATGTATTTCTTAGTGTAATAAGTGGTGGTATTCTTACATTCTGCTGAAGACTGGAGGTGGTGATTTGTTTGACAAAATTATTTAAGAAAAACACACTAAAGAGCCAAGAGCTTGGATGAAACCCAATTTTGGGAGAAAACCTCCTCAATAATAGAGCTAAAAACCAGAAAATGGTAATACTAAACCCAAATGACCTCTTTGGAGTTAACAGCCTCTCAGCAAATCTGGCAGTCTAGATCAGATTGAAAAAGTCATGCCATTTATGGGGGGGGGGGGCAGCACTTCTAAGGGGATGACTGTATGAAGACTATCACTTGATCCACACGTGAAGCTGCACCAAGGACTTCCCAAGTTTCTCCCGTTCATGTTAGAGACAACCCTCTCATTCAGGCTGGCCAACAGATCTTTTTAAGATTAGGAACACCGCAAGGAGAAAATTCCCCCCTCAGCTTATGTCCACACCAGTGTGAGGAAGGACAGACCATGCTGAAAAACAGTCTACTCTCCTTTCTTGCATGAGTGAGCGGTGCTTGCCAAGCACCCAGGATGCTGAATACTCCTCCTGGTGAGCAACTGGGGATGCCGGGAAGCACACCTGGACAGGCGGGCAGCCGGCAGCCCACGGGTGAACTGCAGGAAGGCAGGGCAGGAAGCGCTGTGCGTTATCTATACACTTCTGAACAGCCATAACAGCAGGATATACCTCAATGCATTAACACTAACTTTTTTCCCTGCTTCAGTCATAAAAATTCTAACAGTTGCTAAGTATTTTTAATTTTTTTTTTTTTCCCTTTAAATTACCCTTCGTGCAGCCATTTTCAAACCTTTGTGGACAGACCACTCAGGAAATGCCACAGAACATTCATTTTCCCATGACAGTCAGTACTCATGAAAATAAGAGGAAAATTGCCCTCGATACCTTTTAGCACTTGTGCTTTCAAATCTTCCCTGGGGGTCGGCGCAGACTCTCAGCTCCTGCAGAAAAACCCTCTGCGGCCCTAACTGCATATGGCATCTTTATTTTTATTCATAAACTTTGTGCAATTTATGTATGAGGAACACAACTGGGAACTACAAGGCAATTTATACAGGCCATATCCTGCAAACTTAATCATTTAGTTAGTTCCCATAAAGCCGCAACAACGTTTATAAGGTGGTCTCCCCCAAACGCTGAAACACTATTTATCTCTGTGGTGTTATCGGCACTAATTCTCGCTGAAGTCTGAGAATTTTAATAACTAAAGTTCAAAACGGGGATATCTAGGCGGGTTTTGTCCTAACACTTGAATAAATTTATTTTTCCTAATTACACGTAGCCAAGGGGAAAGCCCAACTTAA
>NW_009608038.1:0-3431 GCF_000690535.1 Cariama cristata
TCAGGGCGGCCAGGTCGTCCTTCGGGGTCCACTGCCGGAGCAACACCAGACCCACAGCTGCAGTCATCTCCCTGCACGGCCGGGGGGCTGTCCCCGCAGACACTGGGGCTCCCTGCCCAGGGCCCAGCCCGCAGCCCTGCGTGCTCCCGGGCAGACAGGCTCACCGCACAGTGGCATCCCATTTGGCCCAAACCCTTCAGACCCGGTGCAAATGGCTCTCACCTGCAGGTTCACAATGTATAGCTTTGGACGACGAGTAGGTGGCTTGCTCATGCACCAAAGATGTGGGTATTTTTTCAAAACCTGCCACAAAATAGAGGTTATCAGTACAGCCAAAGGCACACGTAACCGTGAACCGTAACAGTGAGAGGAAAAGGAATGTATTACCAGGAGGGGAAAGAGGGAGGAAGAGAGACTATCACAGATGGTGGGCGAATCCTGACACCAGAGTTTACAGTTGTCTGTTTGGGAGGAGACTGCTCAGCACCAAGGTGTATCACCAAGAGGGAATGCTGCTAACAATCTTCACCGAGTCTCTAAAGTTACCTTTAAGCTGGAACCCAGACAAAGAATCACATCTGCTTTGCTTGCAGCTTCTGTTGCTGCTTCCCAGTTCAGGGGCTGTCTCAATGTCCCCTTCTCCCCAAAGTGGACGATTGTATCTCTCAACTGTGCCCCACACTTGTGGCACATCCTGCCAGTGTGATGCCTGTGCAGGGCTGTGCGCTCTGTCACATCAAATACTCGCACGTACTCTCTGTTGGGTGTACAGGAAGTGCAGACCTGGTGCAGGACACAAGCAAAAAAACATTACATCATTAGCATCTAGCCCATGAAAGGCCAGGAGTCAGCCGCTTCTCTCAGAAGAAAACCACTTTTGGGGGACAATAAATTGGAAGCAGTACGAGGGATCATCAGGGATCAGATGCTAACTTGGAAAAGTTTGGAAAACCTCAACTAGCAAGTGGAATTACATGGAGCCTGTTGGCTATGTGATAGGAGGGATTTCAGAGAAGGTCTGAAGAAGAGTATTCAGAAGCAGAAGACTCTAGCAAGCACAGAGAAAAAGCTACAGAGCTGTACAGAACACTTTGTTTTGGTACTTGCTAACTAGTTCATGCCAAACCTGATGGCCTGAAGATACGAACTAAGCAGAGGCTAGCCCTTGTACGAATTCTTCTTGAGCTAGTGATAGGCAAATAGTTTACGTCATCTTCTTGTGAGGCCACTAGACAGTAACTTTATCCTGTTCTGGCCACTCACCTCTATGTACATGTTTCCATGAAGCTCGGATATTGCTGCTCGGGGTAACCCGCTCCGCAGGTGCAGCCCATCACAGTTTTGAGACACCACATGCTGCACCTTGAAGAGAATAAAACACTGAGCTAACATGCAGACACAGAAGACTCTGAAAGTATTACTCAAATGCAGGTGACGTGTATGTCTCAATACACACCAAACAGTCCCACATATCAGAGCAGAACCAACAGAAGAAAAGTGTGGAGGACAGACCTTTATGAAAGCTAACTGAAAAGACTCCTCCTGCTAAATAGAGCTCTCCTAGGTCTGGCTGACTTTGTGGCCAGGTCTCTAAACCAGCCTCACCAGGAGGCAAATACAAGGGACTAAAGAAAAGGCACCAGGGCAAAAACTGCCAGAGCTACAGTCTGGAGCTAGCCTAAGACTCAGCTGTATGGGAGCACAGATGCTTTTTCCTACATGGATGCGTAGCCAACTGAGTAAAAACATTAGTTAGGCAATCTCATTAAAAGCTTTTTTTCCCCTGTTGGGTTTTATTTATCATACTTAGAGGGACACAAGGTGCTGGGGGGGGGGGGGGGGGGGAAATCTTACCAGGTTGTGCTTGTGTAGGCAGGCAATGCTCATATGGGTGAGTGTGGGCTCTGCCTCACTCAGATCTGTAGCCCTGACGAGAAGCAAGAAGCAGCTGGAATTACCATTAATCTCTCTTTCAGTATCAGCTTTGTGTTACACAGCTCAGAATTTGCCTCCTTACCTGATACTCCTGCCCTTCTGCAGCAATGTCCATATGCCATTAGGGCCCCTGTAGTCTGGGATTGAAGCTGCCTGTGTTATCAGGAGAGAAAAAATGATGCCTGAGGGGAAGGTTCATACCTCATGTCCACCCACACAATCAGATACACCTCATTCACAGGTGCTTTTTCATTCACTCCAAGTTTTCTAGTTCAATAGTTCCCTAAGTGCAGGAAAGCCTTCTTTTCGTTTTCTTTTTCTCTCTCTCTAGCATCTCTTCTCCAACCTTACAGCTCTCATTTTCACCTCCAGTATTTATTTTCTCCAATTTTACCATTATGGAATCTCTCCAGAACTCTTTTCGACCCTTGGTACTTCCCACTTCCCTACATTGAACTCAATTCTTGAACCTTTCCTTATTTTCACTAGACACTGATTTCTGGTACCTTGCACTCAGTATTCTTTAGCAAAAATACTTGTCACATTAGCACCCGTAAACTCTGCCCAAAATCATGCTGTGGATCAGCACAGACTGTAGAAAAGGGAAAGAAAAATAAGGTTCCCATCTCAGTAACATATATCACATTAGAAGACGCAGAATCAGATTTCTGCTTTCCCAGAGGCCACTGAAACCAAACATTTCTTAAACCATCATTTATAAGTTCTGATATCCACCAGCTATTCCTACTTGTCCGTTAACACAGACAACACGTTTTTAGGTTTTACAGCAAATGTAGTTGAAGAGACTTGAGTAAAGTAAGACTAGCGATCTTCTCATTTAAGAACCACATTCTTCACACAGTCACAGAGGTGATGCAACCTCGGAATCTCTTGGGCAGCAGGCACAACCCCAAGATGTAAACTAGCCATTGTCTTGGACAGGGTTTGCAGTGCAGCAGTGTTATCATAGCATCCCAGACTAATACCACACATCACGTAGTCATTTGGAAACCACAAAAATAGTCCTAACAACATTGCAACACTCCTGAAGGAGCTCCCACAGCTCCAGCCACTCACCCCCAAAGAATCCTACCGTACTGATCCCAGCTCCTGTATAGATGACAAGGTGCTTCGCATTCCGGACAGCAGCAGCCAGCTCAGTAGCCTTTCTTTTTAAGACCTCTGGTTCGTCACATACCTAGAAAATACAACTGAGCAAGTTTGCATGTTTCTGAGATACAGTGCATCACTGAACTGGAAGAAACAGGCAGCTCCCTGGAAGTTTTAATATGGGCCTAGCCTAGCCAGAAAAAGCAACACAAACATTATCAGAAGTGGTTTCTAAATAAAAGAACACGGGTGTTGTCCATGGAAGATCAAGGGGAAAAAGCTTCCTGGATAGCAGCACATGCAGATCCATCCTCCCAAGAGACGTGCGTACACAGCACACATGCAGAAAACTGCATGCATTTGGAAAACACACGAATGTGGCAGCC
>NW_009608039.1:0-15581 GCF_000690535.1 Cariama cristata
TTCTGATTCTCCTCCCCATCCCACGGGGGCAGGGGAGTGAACAAGCAGCTGCATGGTGCTTAGTTGCCGGCTGGGATTAAACGACGACAAGTATCCATGACAAGTAATGGACAGAGAAGCTGTGGCTGCCCCATCCCTGGAAGTGTTCAAGGCCAGGTTGGATGGGGCTGTGAGCAACCTGGTCTGGTGGAAGGTGTCCCTGCCCATGGCAGGGGGTTGGAACTGGATGGGCTTTAAGGTCCCTTCCAACCAAACCAGTCTATGGTTCTGTGATTCTATGAAGTATGCCTTGTAATCATTTACTTTTAAATAAATATCTGTAACATTGAACCATGGGTAAAGGTCAACACTGGACTCAGGATGCAGTAAAATGAAAAATAGTAATTGCAGACAAAATAAATGCGTAATAGTAATTTCCCTTCAGAGTCATTCAGATTTGACTTCCCATTTATGTCTAAATGCTTTTAAACCTGTTTTAAAGGAATTTGATCTGTGGACAAAGATTTGCTTTAATTTCCAGCCGTCTTAAATGATGACAATCTGATAGACCTCATATAGGATATGTCAGTTGGAACTGGGGATATTTTCATGGGAAGCTGTGTCCTTTTCAGTGATACAAGAGATTTTCAGACTTCTTAGCAAATCATTGTTACTGCAGTTTTGCTGCATTAGGAAGGATATATTTATTGCTTTGTATGTATCCACATTTTCTTTTTTGAACAAAGCATTTGTTTTGTATAGTATTATTAAGTCTAGCCTGGGAGAAAAGCACCCTTCTGTTTGCAGAACAACATAATCCAGTTTTCATCCTTTTTGAACATTTGCTAAGTAGAATTGAAGGAAATGGAGATTTTATTACCTGTTGGCAAAGTGGAGCTTGCTTTAAAGCAGATAACTACTGCTACATAGGCCCTTTCTTAGGGTGGGGAGTACGAAACCGGGCCCAGCACTCCAGATGTGTCTCACCAGGGATGAGCAGAGGAAAGATCACCTCCCTCAACCTGCTGGCGATGCTCACCCTAATGCAGCCCAGGATGCTGCTGGCCCCCTTTGCTGCAAGGGCACGCATTGCTGGCACGTGGTCAGCTTGTTGTCCACCAAGACCCTCGGGTCCTTTTCTGCAAAACTGCTTTCAGGGAGCATTAACCTTATAATGCTAAATTTGCTTTAGGAAATGTGACTTAAACTCTAAGGCTGAGATCTGCATTAGGGCTTAAAAGTATCGACAAAACCTTTAGTCACTGAGCTGCAGAAGCTGGGATCGGTGGCAGAGAGGCCTCCAGTGGGCATCCAGAAGATTAAACACCTTGGAATATCACCGGCATGTTTAGGGAGAGCTCGCCCAGATTAGATCTTTGAGCAGGAAGGTGCCTACTCCATCTGACAGTGAAATACTGAGGACCATCATGTGTCCTAAATCCTGTTCCCCATCTACTCAAATTTCTTCCCCAGAGCCTGCTAAGGAGGCAGGTGCCTACAACAATTTTCTGAAACACCTGAGCGATGGTCGCTTTTTCCTTTTTTCCCTTAGCACCCTGGTAAGGGCCCTTATTCAGTGTTTTGAAGTGTCAGCGTTAGGTCTTCTATTTGTTTGAGGGGGATCACTTCTCAGGAGAGTGCTCTGAAGTCAAGTTATAAGATGAAGTTCTTGCACTTCACGTAACAGTATTAAATATTCACTGGGTACGAAAGAGCAGATGATGCTTCAGCTTTGTAAGTCATCTGGGAGGCAGAGGCCTGAACCTCACTTACACAACCTTCCCTTCTCATTCCTTCATCTTCAACTGTTTTATACCGAGTGTGAAAACTTCAGGAGAAAAGGTAGAGAAAACTCTTTCATCTTTTGAAAATGATGATGCTTTACCCAACTAATGGATGTAGGTCACAGATACTCTGCAAATTTCATCCATAAGTCTACCTGAAGAGAATATTTTTTACCACACATTTGTACATTACATAGAAATTTGAGTCCAGATTACTTTAATTAGGAGTCCAAGCTCTGCAGATTGCTGCAGCAATGCAAGTAGTGACTACTGCTTATGAAACATCTCGATTATTTTTACTTGAGTTGTGATGGTGCATTTCTTCCCACTGAATGGCAAAGTGGACCACTTGTCTCACGGTCAGGAGAAGAGAAAAAGCTTAGGAAAATAGTAATAGTAAATAGTAAAAAAAAGTAATCATGTTTAAGTGAGAAGAGCAAGATGTCAGAAAGATTGTCTGTAAAAGATCAGAAATATGAGTAATAATAATAAATGATTTAGGTGTACCATAGCCCAGAGATAGACACATAGTTAACAATTGCCCTTAAATGCACACAGTTAAAAACCAAACAATCCCATAGCATATTAGCCTCAACAGTAGTTTGACATTAGGCTAAATTCTTGATGAGTTTGCTGCTAAAGTATTTCTCTGTGTAACTGCATCCCTTCATCATAGCTGTTTTGGGGTATAATTGCAGGTTAAATCGCATCTTGCCTGCTCTAAGCTATCCATCACTTCCTAAATGCTTTTAATTATCCTGGAATGAAGATGTGTTTTCTGAGGTCGAGCATCAAGGTAATGTCCTGAGGTGAGGGCAAAGCCTATGCTGTGCAGCATGGAAGGGATGTGTACCACTTCACAAGTGTTTACTGAGACTAAGTTTTAAGATGCCTACAGTAGTTGTGTCATTCTTATTTCATTTTCCTTTTTTTTTTTTTTTTTTCTTTTTTTTTTTTTTTTTTTTTCTTCTGGGTCTTTTCTCCTATTGTGTTTCAGATGGTTTCTTTCTTTTTTGCTGATCTCAAGCAGCAATTAAAACACTCATTGGCCTCCATTTTTCTTCGGTGAATTCACTGTCTTTCAGTTTTGTATGTGCAAATCCACTGTCTTCAAAATATAGCTGCAGTGATATCTAGGTAGCCCTATTAAGAATGTAAATACAGTAATTATAGTCACCTGAGAAACTAAAAAGTCATGTGAAATCTGCATGTGAAGAATACTGTGGCCCTATTAAAAAAAAAAATAATTGAGTGGTGTGACTTTACACAGGTCATTAACTGAAAACATGGTAACTGCCTTCTTGAAGACTCTGGGCACATGCCTTTTGTGGTTCAGTCACAGATTTGTCTGGTCCCCACCTGCGGACATATTGTGAGTTAGCTCGAGGCTGCTTCTTGTTTGTTTATGCTGTTTATTTATGAGGTCTCTATCACTATGCCCGCATAGATTTCTGTAAGAACAAGTCACAGTTTAAACCTCTGTGGTTTGCACGTGCCTTGTAGAAACTCTTCTCACGTACGTTGTGCCCATATATGCAAGTGCTCCTAAATCTTTAACTCCAAACCAACTCCTTAATGCCAGCATGAATCTCTGTGTGCTCCAGTGTTCCTCAATTTCAGTTTGCTGTTCTGGGCCCTGATGAAGCTATTAGACAGTAGAAAATAGATGATATCAAAATATCTGTCATCTTGGTGACTATTTCTGAGCACAGACTACAAGAAACCCCACAAGTATTTGGGCTAGTCTGACAGTAACTGAAGGTGACCTTTTAATGTCTTAAGAATTAAACGAGAATTTTATAATCGGTGTTCTCACTACCAAGTCTATTGCAAAAGTAGTGGCTGATGCAGGAATGACATTTTTATGGCCTGTAAGCTGCAGGGGAACAGTTGAGATGATCATAGCTATTCTTTCTGATCTTCAGATCTGTCATGTCAATATATTAACTAAATTCTGTATAATAGAGTGAATTGAATGAAATCTTTTAATTTACTTGAAGATGCATTACTATACATTTGGCATGCAAATGCCCTGGCCTTGGCGCAGACCTCTACCTGCTTTATAAATTCAGAATAAAAAGACAAACCCAACCCATGCAGACAGAATTTCAGCAAGCATGAACTGGAGTGGTCCCACTGATTTTTATGAATGTCTCTGAGTTTACAGTGGTTGACGACCATGATCACAATGGATGTGAAGGAAAAGAAGTCGAAAATAAGTGCTTATACAAAGCAGATCTCTGGAAGAAGCCGTCCACTGCTGAGTTGCTTTGCACCATCGCCCTAAATGTCCTTGAACGTGGCCTGACCATCCTGGAGAGAACAACCAACCTTACTCCAGAGCTTCCCTCCCTGTTGGTGACAGCCTGGGCAAGGAGAAATCCTTGCAGGGAAGGTCAGGGCTGTTGTTTCTGGTTTTCGTTGTTGGCCTGTTGTGTCTGTTGCAGCCCTGTGAAAATTAAGGATCTCCTTCTGCTGCTCTAACATGAGATGAGAAGAGCAGTCCTGCAAGGAGCTATTGCACCAGGATGAGAGTTGGGCGAGCAAATCCCTTTGGGCCACCCTTGCAGTCTGGTCACTGACTCTGCTAGGCTTCACCACTTCTAGGTTCATTAACACAGCCAGTGGTCCCATCTAGGGGTGGTTCCTCAGAAAAGGTAAGAGAAATCTCATTCTGTGAGGTATTTATATAATTTATTTGTATACAATAATATATAGCATATATATATAATGAATGTATTTATATAATGTATTTATGCAATGTAGGTCACCAGTAAGACTTGACTGGAAGTGTGACTGAAATTATTCACTTTGAAAACATTGTATCTTTGACAACATTATCAGGGCAAATGCAATCCCCAGTCACCAAGGCTGCAAGCCAAATATTACATTGCTGATCGTATCTATTCTCATAGTTATGAAGGCTGTACCACACTAACAATACGCTGTTTGAGATGAGGATTAGAGCTTGAGGTCAGTTCACTAAAAGGTCTATGTGTTAAGTAAAAGCCCTTAAGTGAAAACATTTTGGAAATTAGCTTTCACATGCAGAGATTAATTGGGAGAATGAAGTGCTCAGGTGTGGATGAATCCTGAGGCATTAGAGTCTGCTGTCCTGGAAATACAAGTACATTTCTATTTTACTGTTCTTAGCTGCATGGGTTGCACAGCCTCAGCCACACTGTCCTTTGTTGTACAGCTGGCTAACAAAAGCCTGGGATGCTTTCCGCGGAGACAAAGACACAAAATGAATGGAAGTTATGCTGAAGATCTGGTCCTTAGTTGGCAAGGCTGGTACACAGATAGTAGTTTTTGCCTTTGCTGTCTTAAGGTTTGGGGTTTTTTCCATAATTAATTACTGAATTGTGTGTATCCATTTTTTTTTGAGTTTTCATATTTGAGGAACTCCAAAGAAACTTGAGCTGTGGTAAGTCCCACAGCAGGCCCTCTTCAATTATTTCAAGTGCAAATCCAGAAGTGAGTCTTGGATATTTCTGAAAATTTTAGCCACTGGTTATTTGACCTCCTGGATAATTTGAAGCCTCGGGGGTGAAGGAAATATGTGGACTGCAATGTGATTATAGACCTACCGAGACTTTAACCTGGCTCATCGTATTCTACTCAGACTCTACTTCTTTGAAAAAGATGCCTTGTCTCGGCACTGAAACTCTCTGAGACACAGCTCCAGTGCACAAGGGAAACTTCTTGAACACTCCTGGCTGGGATCTTGTGCTTTATTTACAACTTCCCTTAATACATCAAGTCCAAAAATGCAGCTCATCTATGATTCCTCCTTCCCTAGGCAAGAGCTGATAGTATTAATTTAGCTCCTCATATGTATCAGTCCTACTTAGTCCCAGCACTGCTTTGCTGTGAAATTCCATATTGATTTCGGGTTTTTTCTCTGTGCTTCTTAAGGCGTGAATTGATTACGATTCACTGTCTCTGGTATCTGGTCTCTGCAGTTTCGCAGTTTTTCATGAGCATGTAAATTATCAGCTGTGAGGTACATGCTCATTGCAGGGAGACGCACACTGAAATGGGTGGGAGGATTTTTAACTGATTTTTCTGCTGGTGTGTGGAACTCCCGAGTTCCTTTTTGAACTACCTGGTCTTTCATGACTCCATAATCAAACCATGAAGAATATTTGCTTTTCTTTTGGCTTTTGTCTATTTTTAAACACGTGCTGATACATACAGTTATATCCACCCAGAAAGTTCCTCAGCACTGCATTAAGAACAAAGAATAGATATCATTTTCTGCTATTTGTAACACAAAGTTTAGAGCTCAAAGACAATTTTCTCACAGAACATTTGTACGTCAAAAACTGGTATTTTGATGGATTGAAATATTTTTGCAAGGGCCTGTCATTTCCTTCAACACTCAGGGGAGATGCTGCCAGTGATGCTGCTTCCTAGGGGTTTTGTTGTTTTGTTTTCCATTTCCCTGCTCTTTCTCCAGCCAGCCTTGCTCTCTGCCTGCCAGGGACATAGGACAACTGTATCCAATCTTCCTGGCTTACCATGTCCATACCTCTGGACTCCTCCTTGGGATGTTCTTATGCCCAAACAGCCCATTAGTTAGGCTGCCTAACTGTCCTGGTCCTTAAGCCTGGCAAGGCAGGCCCTATCTCTTTGGTCAGGCTGGCTCCTCCGTTCTCCAAGTGGCTGCACTGGGGCTGGCCAGGCTCACGAGTTGGCCCCTTGGTGGGACTTGGGGTTGTCCGTCTGCTGCGGCTGGCTGTGAACAGGCTCCTTGGGTACCAATTCATTAGAAGGCGGGGGAGCTGGCTGACACCAAAGTCGTCTATGAGATTCCAAGATTATGCGGGGGAAAAAAAGGCCAGAGCGGGGAAAAAAAACCCAACAAACCAACAGTTTTCTTCTGTGGGAAAGCTTACTTGTTTTTTGGTTATTTTTTTTGTGTGTGTGTTTTTTTTTTTTTAAATTTTAGCAACAATATTTATAAATACATCTAGTGTCAGAGTTCTCTATAGGTGATTCCAGTCAGCTGTCTTGTTGGGTGCTTTTACTATGCTGCCAACTACAAAGTGGGAAAAGAGAATTTCTTGTGAATATCTGCAGGAATCCCCATGCAAATGAGAAATGCATAAAGGAGCTTGATATGAAAATCACTTAAAAATATGAATCACATAGTTAATTTTGTTCCTTGAAGAAATGCAAAGGGTGGCCATAATCTAAGATATAGTCACTATACCAAGCTGAAAAATATATTTCTAGGATCAGTATGTTTTAAAATTGTTCTTAAAATGTTTATTCTGCCTGGAGTCATTGACTTGAAAGCTGCTAGAATAAGAATAACAAAGTTTGATCTCCCTCCACCTCACCTTACCTTCTTATTGGATACAGGTTACAGTAACAATTCAGATTTTTTATTATAAAAAACATAAAAGAAATGTTTTAAAATATTTAGAAGATGAAAGGAAGCTTGATAAAAAATACAAAATCAAGAAAGAGATAGATAGATAGATAGATAGGAGTAGGATAAGTTACTCATGCAGGCTTTGGCCACAAAACAAGAGGAACAAAAAAAAAGAATTAAAAGAAAGACATTCAGGAACAAGTCAAGAAAAATGAAAATTTCTGTGAAAACAGTTACATAACATTAGAAGAAATGATAACAGTCCCAAGAAATGAAAAATGTATGTGAGAACTCTCAAGAAGGAGATATTCAGAGTAGTTGTTTCTCCTCAGTTTTCAATATATAAGAGAAGAGATCATCAGCAAACCTTACGCAGAAATCAGAAAAATTATGAAGGACAACAGTTAGAGAAGCCAAGTCCAAGGACAGTTAAAGAGGTTCTGAAATAATGTTTATCACCCTCAATATATATTAACCTGCAAATTTGAAAGTACTGGAGTTCAGGGGTGAATAAGAAATACAGCAGCTTTGAAAAACTCAGGAATATAATAATTCCCTGCCATAAAATAGAGAAAATGAATTTGTTGCTTCTCTTTAAGAAAGTAGACATAAAAAATTACTAATCAGTGGCTCATTAATCTACCCAGATTGGGATATTCTGCCATCTAGTAAAAGAATCAGTGCTCCAGATCTGAGACCAGTGTAAATTAGCACAGCTGCACTGACCTAATTCAAGGCACATTGATTTACACTAGATATGAATCAGTCCTGCAGAGCAGATATTTGGTAGAAAATGTGTAAATTCTACAGCTGAGTGAATATGTGAAAAAAATGAAGATATATATACCCACCTAAGTGCTTTGTCACTTGCCATGTTTGTGTAAATGTCAAAGCGTTAGCAGGTAGGCTTATGTCAGGAGCTCTTTTTTTGTTAATTTGCAAACAGATGTCTAGTAAAAACCTACTTGTTTGATCCAACGGTTTTGTAAGGGCTTGACTAGGAACAAGAGAAAAATCCATTTCTTGATGTACTGTTCTTTCACTTTTTCTTAACGATAAAATTATTTTCCCGTTCCTCCGAAGTACAAGAACCTGCCACTGACAAAGACAAGATACAAGGCTACCCCAGCATAGTATTCCCTGCATTGCTGCAGTGGATGAAGCAATGACCTTTGCTATAATAATTGAAACATATCAGATCTCAGAGTCTGAAATGTTCTCCTTGTTCACTGGAGAGGAGATAATTCAGAAAGCCCTCAGGTCTGAGCCGAGGCTCGTGGTGAATGAAAGATGTTAGTTAGGAAAGTCTAAACGAGCTGAGAGGTAAGACATTAAATAATGTGACCATGTTGAACACATACCAAAGGTGCTCTACAGAAACAGTGGTGAATGAACAATAAAACTTCATTGTGAAGATGCTCATACCTGAGATAGGTTAACTTGTTTGCCTGGCAGGTGAGTTACGTGCAGAAGAAGAAGTGGTAGATGACGTTCACGTCATTACAAGTTGCTTTTGTTCTTCACAGCCTGGTGGCCTCTGAGTTCAGGTTGTAGAGGTCTCCTGCAATGATAATTATTTTGCTTCGGGCATACCAGATGTGTTTCTTGGCTGCAGAACAGCATCTTATTTCCATTAATTTATCTTCAAGCTCCATACTGTCACTTTAATGGACAATGGGAAACTTATCTTGAAGATCCTATTTATTTGGACTCTCATAAGAAAAAAATGTACAGATCTGACTTGGAATATATTAACATTGATGTGTAGTAGAGGAAGGGTCAAAGTTCAATTATTCCATTGTCAGCATTCAAGTGGGTAATCTCAAATGTTTAGTTTTGTTTACAATGTCCTCAGATGTTTCTTTCTGAAATAAAAGGAAATTTTCACTTTTTTTCCCGAGCATGAACGCTTCTCACATGAAATTGCAGTTAATTGAAGCAGTCATTGCTTTGAATGAACATCATTACAATGCTTAGAAAGTAGTTTTGAGGGGTTTGTTTAAATTGGCTTTTGAAAGAAAATCTGCAGCATTTTTTGTGCTGCATTTTGAAAAAGTTCAAGACAGTAGATTTAATTTGGATGAAATAATTTGAACAGATTCTAAGATTTTACACACTCTGTTAAAACACTGACATTCTGAATGAAAGAAGGAAAGTTGGGAGGGTTACCAGCAGTATGAGTGCTATACAAGTATGTTATAATTAAATATATCTGTAATACAGTGTCTTGACACTCTTTTTTGTCAATGAGAAAGCTTTTTTCCCACCCCATACTTGGGAGCTAAGATGCAGCTAATGATATTGTGTCATCTGCAGATGTAATTAAGAATTTCCATAGGACAGGTTTTTTTGAAAAGGGGCTATTTCCACAGAGCTCCTTCAGCCACCACGTGCCCCTAGGGTGCTCAGTGTTTGACTGACAGGTCAAAAGAAAATGAAGTACGTATACATGTGTCTTAGGTTTGTGCTTCTCAAGTGGCTGTCAAGGAAATCAGTGGAGTTGTGAAAGCAAAGAAACAGTATGTTCATGGTAAATTACAAAAAAACAGAGTCACAGTCGTACTAGCGAGGCCTCTTCTTAGAGCTTTGTATTGTGGAACACCTGCGTGTCTACGTATCACTGCGCCTGTTGCTTTAGGTCTTGTACAAGGTGCAAGGGTGGTCTGCGATAAACAGAATGCAGCTCTGTGGAAGGAGCAGCGAGGACTGCTTGATCTGACCGCGGCTTCTGCGAGAACATCGGTCCCAGGGACACGGCAGGGGCAGTAACGCGCCATCTCCCTGACTGCTCCTCCACCCGCCGGCTGAAACGGGGATGCTGCGGTCAGTGCACGTGGGGCTGGTACACAGAGGGACTGCTCTGGGGTTTTTAAACCAAGGCCAGTCTGGTGTCTAGGTAAACCCAGCTCCTCCATGGGAACATGGGGGCATCTTCCAAGTTATGAGCACAGCGATGGTGTGAGCTGGGGGCTGATAGTGCGAGTCTTTATTTTGGGTAAATGCCTGAGTGACTTGGTGGGACCTGGGGGCTGTTGATATCACAGTGTCAGGATACTGCCGCTAGCTCTTTCTCCACCTCTCTCTCTTGCTGGCTTTGACCATCCCGTCTCCTCCCTTCCCCACACATGGTGTTTAAGCGCTACCAACCAAAATCTGTCATACTTTGAGTTGGCATACCATGTGCCAGCAGCCTGATTCAAAAAATCAGCCAAGCATACTGTATGAAGCACACTGATGTCAAAATTTGTTTGGTAATCACATCAAAATACATTTGTTCATACCATTTCTCACACTTTTGTGGAGGTAGGAACAAAAGCAGTCTTGGAATTTTGTTATGTCTGCTTTTGGTACAAGCTCAAAGTCCGAAATGGAGAAAGCTGTTTATTTCTTTAAAAAAAAATACAAATTAAGGGAAAAAGAATAACCTCACCAATGTTCTTCCTGTATCTTTAATATGAGCAAAATAGCTCTCTGCTCCTATGCTAAAAGAGGTAAATATACATCACCAAGAACGAAGCAGCAAACGCATACCTGTCTAAGCTTGGCACAACTGGCTGGAATTCTTACATCTGGAAACTTTCCTGTCAGAGATGCAAAACATGTCAAAGAAGGATATTGATATTTCTGGTATAAATCATAATAATTCCATGAATGAAAGGTATATTAATGAAAGGTTTATTTTCCAGTATTAATGCATCTATACTCCTGATAAAGAAATGTAAATAAATTACCCTTTTTGTCAACTTTGCTGGCAGAAGTTCTAAATATTGACCTGAACTTAGGCACCAGTGTTATTTTTATCAGCTCTTAGCTTAGAGACTGATAAAGAAGCTATACAAAATATGGCTGTAAGAAATACAAAGGTCTAAATAATGCATTATTTGGTAATAGTTATGGGAAGATAACAATGAAAAGTAAATAAGCACCAGGAGAAATCTGTAGGAACATCAGAAGGACTTTCTGGTTGAAATAGTGCAGCGCAGACTTTTCAGAAGATAAGAACTGGCCTTATAGTTGCAAACTTTTGGACACAGCTGCTCTTGGCAGATGTTATCCTGAGTGGAGCTAGAGGAGGAAGAGTAGCCTCTTACTAGACACTCTCCTGTGTATAATATCTTAATTGCATATTAATTTATTGTAGGGTAGTGTCTTTTAGTTAAGGGGTATATGAGCTACTTGCAATGAGTTCATGAGATCTGATTGAGAAAATCAGGTTCCTAATGCAAGGAACAGCCCTCATGAGCTCAGCCTCCATGGAAAATGTTTAGAGTCACAAATTAAAAAAATTAAAATCCCTTCTCTCCAGGAAAATCCTTTGTCTTCTATGCTCTAGGTCACATCTTTCCTTGCCCTGATAAAGCCTTGGGAAGGAAACAGGGTACAAACCTATCTACTAGGATCCTTCTAGGGAGCTTTTTAAAGAAATGTTCCCTCTAGAGGAAATCTGGTGAGGTAGGGAAGAAATGTACATCTGAAGTCCTCATAGTTATGCAGACTGAAGAATTCGACCTCTTCTTCCTGCTCTGCCTGACATCCCACTTTCTCATTGTCTGGGGTTTGATTCTTTCTCCCCACTGCCTCAGGGCTGGAAGCTGCAGCAGGGGCTGTACTCATCTCCTTGTGAGCAACTGGCTGGGATGCTCCGCAGGTCACGGGGGTTCCTGCTGCAGGGACGGACTGCTTCCCATGCTCACCTGATTGACACAGGCGGCAGTCCTTCTGGCTTAAATAATTTGGTTATTATGCTGCTTTGGGCTAATACCACCCAATTTACTCTCATTTTCTTCACCACAGAGGTGATCAGAGAGAATAAACACCTGTTGTGGTTTAACCTGGCAAGTAGCTAAAGACCACACAGCTGCTCACTCACACCACTGCCCTCATGGGATGGGGGAGAGAATCGGAAGAAGAAAAAGGTAAGATTTGTGGATTGAGGTAAAGACAGTTTAATAGGAGAGAAAAGGAAGGGATAATAATAGTAACGAGAAAAAAATTAGAATATACAAAGCAAATGATGCGCAATGCAACTGCTTACAACCCGCTGGCAATGCCCAGCCAGTTCCCCATCAGCAGCTTTCCCCCGGCTCTGTATGCTGAGCATGACGTCGTATGGTATGGGATATCCCTTGGGTCACTGCGGTCAGCTGTCCTGGCTGTGTCCCCTCCCAAATTCTTGTGTCCCCAGCCTCCTCGCTGGTACGGTGGGGTGAGAGGCAGAAAAAGCCTTGACTTAATGTAAACACTGCTTAGCAACAACTAAAACATCAGTGCGTTATCAACGTTATTCTCATCCTAAATCCAAACCACAGCACTGTACCAGCTGCTGGGAGGAAAATGAACTCTATCCCAGCCGAAACCAGGACAACATCTAAAACGTTTTGTTTGCTAGCTTTCAGAACTGTAATTTGTTGCTCTACCAGCTACAGAAAATGGAAACTGTAATACAAAAGAGGTTACTATTTGTCCCAAATAAGGTTTAGCTTAGCTTTAGTGAACTAGTTAGTGTATATTAACTAAATCTAAATAGCTCATTGAGAAGCTCTTTCTGAGATTTTTCCTTACCATCTGGTTAGCTTGTTTTAAATGACAAAAATAATAAGTACTTAATACATTCCTATTAATGTATTTTAATTTCTGAATCTTCTGAGCGTTTTAATGGGCTTTTCTCAAGGTATAGTGAAAGAATAGTGATTTTATCATCTAAGAGTAATTACTTGCATTACCTGCTTTACTACGGTGTGTTACTGTAACCTGTCTTTGGAACTGTGTCATGCAGACAAGAACCAAATGTCAGCATTTTGCACATGTCGTGGCAGCCTTAGAATGAAAAACGGAGACCTTGCAAGCATCTCCCAAAGCAGATTTCACATTTCTTTCTCCCGGTGCTTCTGCTCAGTAAGCCAGAGCCTGCCTTGCAAGGTTACAGCCTGTGGCTTTCCCCATCTCACCGAGCTCTACAGCAGTGGCGTATTAGAACAGGGTGGGTCTGGAGGCAGCGTGGACCGACTGGCCGCTCCAGCCACTGCCGGCTCCTAGAGCCTCTGCGGCTGCGGTCACCTCTCTCTAGACATGGGACATCTGTGTCTCCCAGGATGTAGGAAAAACCAGGGCCCTACAAGAGAAGGAAACCTTTTTTTCCTTTTAAATTAGGTGATACAAGGTGCAGCTAGTAAATAAATACCTGGAATTATCACACTATTTAGAGAAATGTTCTCAGCTGTATGTTTAGTACTCTATGAGGTCTAGTGAAAAAGGAAATATTTTTCTATATTTGTTGAAAAGGGAAAAGTCTTCTTAAAGGCATGCTGCTGCTTTTGTCACAGCAGTGATCTGCTTGCCATTAGATACGAGTAACAGTAATTTCCACAAAATCATCTTTTCAGCTTGCATTTAAACACTGTTAGCCACATCAACTCTCACTCCGTGACATGCAGAGTGCCTGGAAGAAAAGGAATGCCAGCTGCACCTGGTAAATAGGAAAAATGCCATTACCTGTCTTTCAGGGCCACCTTGGTCTGCAGCCACAGACGTTATGGTCAAGTGTCCATCAGCTTTCCAGGGAATGCCACAAATGACAGAAGACAGGCACTATCCCTCGAGGATGGTTTATTCCCTGCTCGAGCCATGAGGGTGCCGCAGGCAATGCTCAGGGTTGATGTGCAATCTGCTGCTTGCTGTGGCCGAGCGGGAGCTGGGGACAGTTTCTGTGACGACTGCTGCTTTTCATTCGTGGGGACATAATGCTAACACGGTACCTAAAGGAGTTTGCCTTTTGTACTGTTCAGAAAGTAACGTAGAAAGAAAAAAATAGGACAATTTCCTAGAGACCTTGGGACTATGACTGGCTGAAGAGAAGGGTTCTCCAGTTGCCAGGAACGCTGGGGTGCTGTGTGAGGGTCGGTTCACAGTGGATCTAATTTGTTTGTTGTTTACCTGTGCTGCTCATAAGACTTATTTGGATTTGAAGAGTTGTACTTTCAATGCCATTTATTAAGAGTCAAAACCTCACAAAAGTCAACAGGCAGCTCCATAATATGTTTACTTTGTCAGCCAGGAAGCAACTTCACATAAGATCAGGCAGAAAATAGTGAAAGCCCTCAAAATCTGCCATCGTTTAGCAACTGGATAACGATATAATTACAGATTCAACGGCAGAATACTTAACAGCCAGCGTGATCGTCTCGTAAAGTCTCCACGCAGGGGGCTCTGCAGAACAGAATGTGCCTTCTCAAACCCATTTGAATACCCTTCTTTGCTTTTCATTTTTTTTTACATTCAGAAATAGATCCATTTTGGTACAAATGGAAGACTTTAGCACCAGTTTCTTAATGCACAATTTGGATAATCATGAGTTAGTACCAGATTCATAAGCTACAGCTTGAATATTGTTGTAAGGAAATAACAGTGCTGAAAACAATGTATTAACTGCAAGGGTGCCAGCACACGTAACACAGGAATAAACTTTGTAATGAAGCATACGTAATGTAAACCACAAAATTAATTTCTATTTTTCGCCTTCTTTGCCCCATTCCTTCTCATTTTTTCCCCTTGAGCATTATTTCTTTCCTGCTTATCTTTCAGCCTCATGATCCCTATTTTCAGAATGCTAAAGGCAGCAGAACTATTGCAGGTAGAGCAAAGTAGCAAACCATTTATCGAGTAATCTTATCCTATCCAGGCATCCTAAAATTTATTCTCTGCCTGACCTCCCACTCTTCTTCCTTTTAAGAGGGGAACAGAAAGCAACAGAGCTCTCACTTCAATTGTACCAGTTCCCTCTACTCTGCCCATTAGTTTCAGGAGGTTATTCTAAATTTCCACCGAATCAGACTTGCCAGCTTTTCTTTAACCTTGGTTATGCAGCTGTCGCTTTATACTGTAATTGCAAAGACTTCAAACTGAAGAGAAGACAGAAGCAACTGCAAAGGTGCTTCTTAACAAGGCAAGAAAAAAGCATGTTTTTACCTCAGACTAACGAAGTGAAGACAAAAAGAGTATGCAAGTGCTAGGTCAAGTTAAGGAGAGAGCATGGGCAGTAAGGAAACCTCTCTAACTCCTATAAATTAACCACAAAACCAGCTGGATGACTTATTTGAGGACTCAATCGGCTGATAAATTTTGGGGTTAGTTAGATGGGTAGAGACAAGAAAGGAAGTTAGGAAGTATTCCCATGGAAACTTGCTGAGGGGCCAGGCCTCTGCGGACTGGTACCAAAGTGGTCCTTATGTTGTTTCTACTTAAGATCACAGTAACTTTTGTCCTGATTCATCAGTTTCCAAGGGCTAAGATTGCTTATTATGCCCTGTTCTTGGACCTGTGTTTTGCTCAGCTCAGGATGACTGCAGCTGGGAATTGGGACCAATGCTTCTAGGTCACAGCAGCTCAGAAAGAAGTCCTTTTTGAAAATTATTTTTTTTATTATTATTATTATTATT
>NW_009608040.1:0-3119 GCF_000690535.1 Cariama cristata
CATGGTGTTGTTAGGGCAAAGGTTGGACTGGATAATCCCAGAGGTGTCTTCCAATCAAATAGATTCTATGATTCTGTGTGATTCTGTGATTTAAGAGGAGGGAAAAAAAATTTAAACCTCACAGGGAACGCAGGAACAGGAGGTGGAGGAAGAAGTTGAAAGAGATACAACCCAAGTAGCCAAAAGAAGGACATTTTGGCAAAAAGGGTGATTAACCATTGGAACAAACTATCTAGGATGATAACAGAGTTCTTTCGTTCTTGAGATCTTCTAATCAATGAGGGCTCTTCTCTGAAATATACACTTGAGCCAAAGACAAATTACAGGGGCCATTACCCCTGTAAGTGTATGCAGTCCTTCGGCCTGTGAAAGGGAGGAGGTCCGCTCTGACCTCCTGGCCTCTGAACTTGTGAATCGTATAGACCTTTTGCTTTCTGAAGGGCCCCCGCCTGGCTCACGCAGGCAACACTGAGGGATTTAATCAGCTACTTGCTGACCACAGCAGAATGGTGATGCTTGCGCATCCTGGCTGTAATGCAGGTCCTGGCGGGGGAGCGGCCAAGTGCTTCAGACCTTTCCCCTCTCCCACCCATGGGTGGGTTTTGCTCCAAATAACCTTACGCTGACCCACTTCTAGACTATGCATATTAGCTCTGTTTGGATCAATGACCACATCCACCCTCTGTTCATCCAACACAGATCCTTCATTCCTACAATCCCAACGCCTACGCAAATTTGCTGTTTCTCCTTGACCTCATTTACTCCATAACAGCTTCTAACAACTCAATATGAGACCACACAAGCAAGGGAGCTTGCACTCACTCTGACATCCTAAAAGCGCCCATCTCCTGCATTTACAGCAGGATCCTCCTCTGCGATTGTACCAGCCTTTCATGGGTGGGTCTGGTCTGGACACAGGCCATGCCTGTTCCCTCCTGGCTGTCATCCATCCCTCATGGTTTCTGTGGTTTTAAATGGGTGTAGAAATCTTCTTTTCCCAAGGGCACTGTGGTCTCTACCTTGTTTGGTGATTCCCGGCCGCTTTCTGCATCGGGACCTTTCTGCTGCTGAGCAGGGTGCCACGGGGAAATACTGTAGGAGTTTAATTCTTCCTTGGGCACTGGAGACCTCGAGTTCATCCACAGCTGAAAAAACATTTTAAAGATGAAAAGCAGCCTCTGTAGCCCTTTGCCTTATTGTTTATCCCTGCACACAGCCAGGAACGCCGGCCCCTGACTGCAATAGCACTTGCGAACAGAAGTATGACTCTATAAGGTGAAAGGCAGCAGAGGAACTGGACTTGACCGGTAGTATTGTCCCTGGCCAGGTCCCAAACAGCTCCGAATTGCTTTTCATCATGTGATGGAGGAAGGGGGTGCTCACAGTCGGTTGCTGGCACAATTTTGCGTTGTTTTCAACAGAGCAGCACAGGGCTGAGAGCAGCCCCAATATGCCATGCGGGGGGGAAAAAAAGGGTTATTGAAATAACAAATGCCATTCGAGGAGAACTATGATTAACTGGACTTTATACAGACAGTTAGGAAGAAAGCTGAACTTTATTGCTTCTGGCTTTTTCAGCTGCCTCTCGTCTATTCAAACTTCATGACACTTAATATCAGATTAAACATTAAACTTCTCTAAACTGCGAAACTGAAGGCAACAGAGAGCAGGGAAGAGAGGCCAACCACACTGTTATCTCCATTGATTAGATGATAGAAAACGTGATTTCCCGTTAAAGGTCCTGTCGATTTAAGTGTCTAAAATTCCTTGATGTGCAATAGAGTTTTTAATAGTCCACATGTTCCTGGTAAACCTTTATAATCAATTTCCCTTAAGCTCTTCTCCTGTATTATCCATCATAATCATCTTCCCCCAGCTCTCCTCAGCAAGTAATTCTGAATTTCAGGCTTGTTTGCAACCTGGTGACCTGTCCCCCACCCCCATTATGAAACCAATAAATAGTCATTGACAGTCTGAATAAATAATTGCATGTATATTGCAGCCAGTGATTAAATTTTAGGATTCTGCTCCTGTTCCTGGGTGGACGCTTGCTTTACAGGGGTAAGAGAAGACCTCGAGCAAGTTACCAGACCTTTGTATGGATCAAGTTGTCTTGGATTACAAGATAATTTCTTACAGTAAAATTCTTTGGTTATTTGAGCTGAGACTGAAAACAGATTTCCAGGATAGAAATAGGAAGGGCGTAAGGAGAAAGTTCAGCATGAAGGTTCAAACCTTGCTTAATAGCTTATCATTATTTAATTTCCTTCCATCGCCCGGGATCTCTAGGATGGAAGGAACACATAATTGCCATCAAAGCAGGTCTAACTCAGGTGAAGACATCGTGACTTTAGGATGCTGTTTCCTTCCTTGGTGTTTCAGAAATGTGGCTTTCCAGGGGACCCGGTGTTTATAGCAGATGACACTGCTGGCACTTTGCTGCTGCATTGCCCTATGAAAGGCCACTCCACCTTAAGCAAGCTCTGACTCTAGCTGGCTGGCTCCAGATGCTTCATTTAATTCCTGACACAAGCCAGAGGTCTTCTCTTTAATCAGCTTGCCAGTTCCCCTGACAATGAAGTTAATGTTCTTTGCTGTGACCACATTTGACACCTGGGACTTACATTTTCACTATCATCTCTTTTTGTTTCAGTGCACCTTCAGCAACCATCTTGCTCCTCTGTGACCAGGATTAAGCTCCAAGGGTTGTATTCCTCTAATTTCATTTAAGTGTCTATCCACAGTTGAGTTGGCTGCCCTGCCTAATGCTCTGGTTTCCACTTGCTGCTCCAGAATGTGCAGACTTCCCACGGGGCTGTGTCACATCTGCAGTCCTTTTCATGTCTCAGATGATACCCTAGAGCATCTTGAATGGTACTAAGCACCCACAGGTGGGCTATTGGCTCCTCTAGGGATATAGGAATGTAGAGGACTAGCTCAGATGGGATCAAATAAATGAATGCAAGACAATTCATAGAATCATAGAATGGTTTGGTTGGAAGGGACCTTAAAGCCCATCTCGTTCCAACCCCCATGACATGGACAAAGACACCTTCCACCAGACCAGGTCACTCACAGCCCCATCCAACCTGGCCTTCAACACTTCCAGGGATGGGGCA
>NW_009608040.1:3667-6401 GCF_000690535.1 Cariama cristata
ATCCATTCTCCGTCCAGCCTGTATTTGTGCTTGGGATTGCCCTAACCCATGTGCAGAACCTTGCCCTTGGCGTTGTCGAACACCATGCCTGTCCAGGTCCCTCTGGATGTCATCCCTTCCCTCCAGTGCGTCGACCGCACCGCACAGATGGGTGTTGTCGGCAAACGTGCCGAGGGTGCGCTGCATCCCACTGCCCGTGTCGCCCACAAAGATGTTAAACAGTGCCAGTCCCAATCCCGACCCCCGAGGAATGCCACTCCTCACCGGTCTCCACTTGGACATCGAGTCATTGACTACAACTCTTTGAGTGTGACCACCCGGCCAATTCCTTATCCATTGAGTGGTCCGTCCATCAAATCCATGTCTCTCCAATTTAGTGACAAGGATGTCATGCGGGGCAGCATTCAATGCTTTGCACAAGTCCAGGTAGATGACATCAGTTGCTCTTCCCATCTTCCTTCCTCTGTACAGATCTTCTATGACAAATAATTAAATGTTTGCTTTTTATTCTATATTTTCTGTTTTATTTTTTAACACATTACCTTCATCATTCATTATCTACCCATTTCTGCCTGCCTCCTGCCCAGTGTTTCAACTCAGCATCTGTAGGAGAAACCAATCTGTCATCTTGGTTTTGGAACAACCCCAAGACATAGTCAGTTTTTCTTCTCTCTTTCTTTCTCTCATATTGTGTCCACCATGTTTCCCTGTTCTGTGGCCTCCACATTGGTTTTATGCCTTTAATTACTAACAGTTAGCTGGATGAAATGTCTCTTTTGCTCTCCCCTTTATGAGAAGTATTTGAAAAGACTTGCCAAAGCTGCTTAGATCTTGCAATGCTGCTTCTTACTGCTCTGTTCAGCACTCTAAATATTACACGAGGTACAAATAGGAGGCTTGCATTGCTTCCAAAGGTAGACTTTTTAACCTGAGTTTGACGATTAAAACAGCACCTCTGGGTGTAACTTGCAGTCAGCTCCTAATGTTCTGGGCAATGTAGATATATATAATAAGAAACGCTCCTGTGTGTAAAGTTGTAGTAATGCATAGACTGGAGTTGTTATGTGACTGTATTGATATAGACTATACCTTCATGCTGGTTTGGGATGATAAGGGTGGATTTCAGTTCCTTCTGGATTACTCTCGGCATGTCCAAACTTGTGAATCCTTCTATTTACAGTCTCAATGTCCTTTTAATGTGGAGCTTTGTTTATTTCAGTGTAAGTTCTCATGGTTTTGTCTTTCTGCTCTTCCAACACAGCCTGCCTTTTCCTTTCCATGATCTCCCACCCCATGTTTGTTGTCTGTCTTCCCCCCATCATCTTCGTTAGCTGTGGAGGTGATCACAGCTAAGTGAGGCTTCCTAGGCTCCCTAGGCTCTCCTGTACTTGCTGAAGGCATGGAAGTGTTTCCAGAGAGTACCTGCAAGCACTTCGTTTAGGTTACTCTTTGGATTGCCTAACTCTTAATCAGCTCTCTGTTGACTAACTCTCCACAGTGATGCTATAATATATATTATCTACCTATATACATACTTACATTTAAATACATACTTATATACATGTAAATACATATATATAGCTGCATACCTAAATTCCAGCGGTGTTGCATCAGTACTCATTTCTCACTGTCTTTTCTCATCCTCTCTTCTTCAGCTAGAAGCTTCTCCAGTTCTTCCATCTTGGCTTCCTCCTCTAATCTCAGTTTCTGCTTTATTCATCCTTGCTTCTGCTTTGGGCTTGCAAACTCCAGCCTTCATATTTAATATCTAGTGTCAGAAGCAAAAACAGGTCGGCATGAGAAGAAGGGATGATAGATGGACACAATGACCTGGGCTGGAACAGACATGTACACAATTTTGTCTTTGAATCCAAGGTTGCCTGGAAAAGTGCCACTGGAGAACATATATTGGAACTCTCTGGCTTTGTAAAGTCAGGAGAAGGATCTCTGCTCTTTCATTTTAATCATCATTCATCTTCATAAAACTTCAGGGGGGTTAGCTTTTGTTTGAATGAATTTTGTGACTTCCAGAGAAAACAGAGGCGGGGAAGTATAATCGAGAGCTTGTTTAGTGCCAAATTCATCTTAAAGCAGGGAATGCAAATTGCATAGCAAGTGTTGAATTATATATGATTAAAACTGCTTCAGCCCTTGCAAAGAAAAATAAAAAAAGAGCCTTTTTATTCACCAGTTAATCATAAAAAAAAAAAAAAAAAAAAAAAAAGTGGATGGAACAAAAATGAACTTAATCACAGAAAAAGGGGTCACAGTTCCTGCTTGACATATGGCTGGATTCTCTATCATTACAGTGCAGTGCAGAATGCACTGTCATTTAAGTGTTCTAAAGAGGTACATTAAGAAGAGAGTTCATTGATAAATGACCCTTTAAAAATGGGTGAGATTCTCTCCTTACCAGTGAATGCTCAAGGTCTGCACAGTTGTCTTGGTCCATCTTGGATGCTCTTGTGTTTTGCAGGCAGAGCTGTTTTTTCAGTGCTTAGTTATATGTAATGATGTATAGGATAGATCAGAGTGTGTTGAAATCACTGAAGGCATGATCCAAATACTGTCCATTTTTGCTAACAATTGTTAGTCTGGCAGAAGTTCAAACTCAACACCCATGGACTTTCCTGATCCAGAAAGTGCCAGAGATCAAAAAAAGAAAATGCAATTTTCTCCTTGCTTCTTGACAGTGAGACTGGTAACCTCAAAATGGATCCTGGACCCTGCTGAA
>NW_009608040.1:6432-27564 GCF_000690535.1 Cariama cristata
TTGACATTCTCTTAGGACTGTTTGAGGCAGTGGGCATCACAGCTCCCTCAGAGAGCTTGCTGAACTTCATGTACTGAGCCCTTTGTCTTTGAAGGCATTGCATTCATTTTACAATTGGCAGGAGTGGACAAGAGGATGCTACGTGCTCTGCCTTAAGATCAAGCCTGCAGAGATATTGTTGAGACAAAGGAGGGTGCAGAGTGAACAAACGGGCTCAGCTTGCCCTTGAACAGCAGTTCCCTCAGCTCTCTGGCAAGGATGGCAAAGGAGGACACAGACCTCCCATGGGTGCTGAAATGTGCCTTAAAAAAACAGCCACCTTTCTGCTGCTTTGGTGGCAGAGTCTCGGCATTTGGTGGTACCCGACGGATAGCTACAGAGCTCCAGTAGCTGTGTTAGAGCCTGGTGAAGCAGGGAAGAGCTACTTAGGGAATGTTGGCCACATCTGTTTGCTGAGCAAGGCACAGGCACTCATGGATATGAAAGTTAAATACAGATGGGAAAACATCCTACCATCTCTCCTGGGATCTGGATGTTCTCTGGGGCTTGGTCAACCAGCCCGACACTGGGCTCTCCACCATCCTCAGCAGAGCCCTGTGCTGAGCCAGTAGGCACCTACTTTCTCTATATTGCATTTCCAGGGTAATCCAAATGGCTAAATTTCCCCATTGCCACGCTCAGCGCTTGCCCAACCCTACCTTCAGTCTCAAACAGCTTATCTTTCATGGGTTAGTGTGGTGGTTGCAGCTCTTCCCCAATGGGAGGGCTTCCAAACCCATTTTCTTTGCTTCCCAAGACAGTCCCTAACTACCAACCTGCATAATTACCCCCAGGGGAAGAAATGCTGCTTCTTTTTTTTACAACAGTCTTCCTTGTTCTCAGTTTTGGTTTTACACACCTTCATGTTGAATACTTCAGTGAAGTCACTGCTGATTAACACCAACTTTACTGTGAGAAGAGGGAGATGCCTTCTTCTGGGAGACCCAAATTTCATGTGGACTTCATTCACCTTTCGTGTCTGACTCCATCGTGGCTTCTTTGATGTTGAGATGGTTGTTCTCACTTCACAAGTCCACACTAGCCACAAGGTCTTCTGTGGACAGTGTCGAAGGAACAGAGAATGGGAAGGGACTGCACATACAGAGCCTGCTGCTCCAGCAGAGAAGGGAGGATGCAAAAGCCATTTCTGACAGATGCTTTTGTAAATTATTCCACTGCCGGGGATTAAACAGACCCTTCGTAATCTGTTCCACTTTTTAACTTCCCATATAACATTTTTCTTAATATCTAACTAAATCTCCCTTGCTGCACATTTACTCAAAATTACTTTTCATCTTACATCCCACGACAGTGCAGGGCTATCTATCACTGTCTGCTTCTGAACCGCCTTGTTTACGTATTTGAGTGCTCTGATTTTGTTTCTTCATCCTAAACTACACAAACTCTATTCTTTCACCCTTTCTTCAGTGTGCCAAACCTCTTACAATTTTAATAAAATTCCTCTGGGATCTTGTCATCTTCCTCAGCACATGCTGTCCCATCAAAAAGGTGAACCCAAACTCCAGCTAAAGCTTCCCTGGAGTTGGGGAACACAAGGTAATTGCTTCCTGCGATAAATATATACCATTCATGTCCCAAACCTCATGTTTTTTGGTTTAGATCCTGTTGCTTTTTCTAGTTCAGCCTGTGACCACCTCTCACCCCTGGTCATGTCTCCCATACTGCTGGCAAGCCACCCATTTCCTAGGTTTGCTTTTCACTCCTGTCCTTTTGCACTCACATCGCCCAATGCCACTTTTGCTTCTGGTCAGTGTCCTCCTCCTGATTACAGACACTGCCTTTAACAGATCAAGATAATTTTGAATTCCAGTCTTGTCCTGCACACCGCTTGTGACCTCCTTCCTCATCTTCTGTCAGTCACAAATTACATGCATCTATTCTCTATTCCATCATCCAAGTCATTATAAGAATATTGAACAGTACCAGACTCAAGACAGACTCTCGGAGACCTTCTCAGTCTGAAAATGTGCCTTTGCTACTCTTCTCGGAGCACAGTATTCATGAGTGTCCGCTTTACCGCGATTGCTCAGAGGCCATTCTTGTGGGCACATCATATGGACCTGTGCCAAATAGGTTGCAAAAGTAAAGTCATACCTTGTCACCCCTTACTTTCCTGGCCAGTCTTATCCACATGATTGGTCTATAATTCATCTGATTCCTTCTTCTGCTTCTTTAAAATGGACATTTCATTGTCTTTGTCCACTCCTTTCGGATCTCATTCTTGATGGGGACTGGGAAGATAAAGATGTTACTTTTCTACCGTTTCTTGCAGTTGATATACACAGACTCTCTGACAGGTACCACCAACCCTTGGGAGAATATGTTTCTGTATAAACACTTGTGTGTCATGGTGGGGGCTGGATTTTAAAAGTGTTTGAAAGGAAAATCTCCTATTCTATGGAGAGTGTGGTGGGACATGGCAGGAAGCAGCCTGCATGTCATTCTGAAGGTCTTACCCAAAAGGGTCCTCAAAGTGCTTTATCTCCTTGGAAGTGCTGCCGCCGATCTTGTCACCCACCAAGTATCCCGGCTTGGGCAACAGCAGAAGTTCAGGGTCTTGCGTTTCATTTTCCCAGAGAAGGAGAAGCCCACAACATGCATGCCAGATCCATTTCTGGTCCCAATTTATGAGTATGTACCTGTCCATCAGTGGATCACCAGCACAAACATCCCCCTCTGCACCCTCAGCCTTGCTCCATCAACTGCTTCTTGGTTAACAACTCCTCCACAGGAATTGACTGCAATCAGAGACCAAGGCAGATGGAAACCTTTTTATTGCTTTCATTTTTTTCCCCAGTGCAAATCCTTTTTCAGGTCTACATCTTTAAAGAATCTGAAACACTGGTTGGTATCAGAGGCAGCAAAGTGATACACTGCAAAGAAGTGTAGACCAGGAAAGAGCAGTGCTGGGATTAAGAGTGGTTAAATAAAGATAAACTGAAAAATAATATTCATCAGGAGTGCGAGTGGATCGCAATCAAGAGATCAGTGAAGTTCTGACTTACAAGTAAGGTCATTAAAAGCAGGAATCTGGTTAAAAAAAAAAAAGAAAAGAGGAAAAACAAAACAGTATTAAGAAGTATTTAATGGCATTAGTGAACAAGGCATAGAAATCCGTGCTGTCAGATCCTAAGTGCTCAGTGTTTCAGCCTCCAGAAATGCTCCTCTGTTCATGCCTGTGCCGGTTTTGGCTGGGATAGAATTAATTTTCTTCACAGTAGCTGGTATGGGGCTATGTTTTGGGTTTGTGCTGAAAACAGTGTTGACAACACAGGGATGCTTTAGTTATTGCTGAGCAGGGCTTGCACAGAGCCAAGGCCTTTTCTGCTTCTCACCCCACCCCAGCAGCAAGGAGGCTGGGGGAGCACAAGGAGTGGGGAGGGGACACAGCTGTGTCCCAAGTGATATCCCATACCATATGACGTCATGCTCAGCGTATACAGCTGGGGGAAGAAGGAGGACAGGGGGGATGTTTGGAGTGATGGCGTTTGTCTTCCCAAGTCACTGTTACACATGATGGAGCCCTGCTGTCCTAGAGATGGCTGACCACCTGCCTGTCCATGGGAAGTGGGGAATGAATTCGCTCTTTTGCTTTGCTTGTGCACACAGCTTTTGCTTTCCCTATCAAACCGCCTTTATCTCAACTCACGAGTTTTCTCACTGTTACTCTTCCAGTTCTCTCCCCCATCCCACTGTGGGGATAGAAAACAGAAATTCAGGGAAGGGTTTGGACTATCTACTAATATTGAAAATAAATTTAAAAAATAGAAGCCACTGCAATGTGCCTGCCCCCAGGAAGCGCAAGAAAGACAGACAAGTCGCTCGGACACTGATTAGATCCCAAAGAACTCAATAGGAATATTCAGAGAAAATATTTTCCTTTGCCTGCCAAGGGAGATGTTTTCAAGACAATGGCTGGAGATGTGTTTTCTTTTTTACTGTTAGTTACCCCTCTTGGGTCCTTGCAAATTGCCCTGACCGAGAAGACTTTGAAATTCTGCATTTTCAATGCTCCTGATGGGAGATGTTGCTTGTACAAATTTCCCTCTGGGTTTTAACTTGCTCCTGAGACTTTTGACAGAAAAGTGTAAGAATTGTTTGAAGGAAATGAGGGTATTGCAATACACATAGATGATATCCTAAAAGACTGGGCAGGGGAGACAGAAAAAGGGAAAGACAACAAAAGGCTGCAGAAATGGGTCAGGAAATGGGGCATGGTAAGAGAAATCTAATTTAAAAACAGAAAAGTGAGATATTTGGGAGAAAGTATAAATGAATTGACATACACACAGACTTTGTCCAAAGCCAGGTCATTACAGAAATGCTGCTTTGACAGATAAGAAAGATTTGTAGAGTTTGGTTCCTGGTATAGAATGAGATGACAATTCTTTCTGGGATGTTATGCAGAAGGACTCAAAATGAAACAAGACTGACAACCTGGACAGGGAGTTTTGAAAGCCAAAGAGAGATGAAAGCAGGCACTTGAGTTTGGGCAAGCTGTGTCACCCAAAGGTGCACCACTTGGCCAGTAAATCCCTCCATAAATGACTCAGGACAGTGTCATAAAACTCTTGTGCACTTCACAGACGGGTGGCATTGGTTTTCAGAAATACACTAGAAAGGGCATCTTAATGTATAGAGGGATGTCTTTGCTGCAGAAGGTGTTAAGGAAAAATATTCAGGTAGGGAAGATGGATGTCAACAAAAAATGGACCACAAATTCCTTGTTCCCAAAGCAGAAAGCTCATTCCTACCAGAAAGTAGGAGGGTGTTTAGCCTTCGTTTTCCAGCAGCATCCATGAAGTCTAAGTAGTGTGCAAACCAGGAAAACACGAGCTGGAAGCAGGCGTAGTCCTGAGAGTGTTTGAGAACTCTGTTCTTAAAGATTTGCGGAGAACAACATTACACGTGCAAATCTGTTGTAAGAGATTTCTCTCATCTCAAACACAGTAGGGAATAAACTTCTGGAGGCCACAACAAAAGACGAGACATTGCAGTAAGCTATTAACAGTGTCACTGAAAGAAGGCTTGGGAATTACATATCAATTCAGATCAGAGCTTTCTGTAATTGATAGTATAGTGTACAGATGCAAAAATTAGTAGTGCCAAAAATACCACAGCCCTGAGATATTCTATAGAGATCTCAAGATTCAATATCTGTGAGATCTTGAAAAACCTATTGCAGTCATCACAAATGAACACAGATAATATGAAAATATGCATAAAACATGTCAATAATTTCTACCTTAGAGAGAGAAAACAATGACGATGGGTTAGATATGGTAGACTGGTTGGATTATCCAGGGTACTCTGAGACTGCACTGTTAGCGACTCTTCTATTAAGGTATCTTGTAGGAAACAGTAAACTTCTATTTGGCAGATATGGGCTTCCAGAAATGGTCATGTTTTACACCTGTCCGTACTTAACAAGACTTTGCAAGATTTTGAGGAGTTGGTGAATGTCAGGATTCTTCAGTCAAACGATCTGAAGCAAAGTGGAGTTAAGTGAGTTTAAAAATTACATATATATATTTATATGTGTGTATAAAACCATTACAGGCTCTAAAAAAGATCTGTATCTCACTCTGCTGGACTTCAGAATACTGCCTTTGAGGCACTGATTGTTGCTACCTGAAATTTTGCTCAGAAAGCTGAGAATTAGACTGCCTTGCTTATTCAAACCTGGGCTGGGAAGCTAAGCTGACGTTGAGGCACAGATAGATAGATCAATATATAAAAATACATGCACACAAAAAATTGATAGCTGAGGAGCTCAGTTACTACAGGCTCTGGCTGCTGACCCCGAATACTGTTTTAGTGGCAGCTGAGCGTAAGCCGCAATGCAAGAATTTCTGTTTGCAAAAGGGGGAGAAGTATAGTTAATTCACGCTCAAGTTAACCTAGGAAATAGAGACCAACATGTTCTCCAGTCTCCAATCTCAATATAGGCCTGTGAAGTATTTCTTGTAAATATAAATCTTGCTACAGGTGTGGACTGTTGAGGAACCCCAAACAGCAGAGTGCTAAGCCCTTTGGGGATCTCACAGCTCACTGACTGTGGTTAAGCAGTGTACACTCATCACTGCTCTGCCTTTAGAAGAGTAAACGTAGCCATTAGACGTACCAGAGAAATGCCTGTACTCATAGTTGGAGCACATAGAAATTTGTTTCCTCTAAGGACTGGAAAATCAGCCCCACGGCAATTACTGATAATGAACTTGAGCATGTAATGCAAGTACGAGAGACTGTGGTAAATGTCTAGCGTGTTGCTGATGGCATGAATACTGCTTTGATTAAAATATTCTTTAGTTCTCGCAGTTCCCTCATATATAGACCACCATTTGTCTTTGCACATCTCTACATAGGATTGTGCCAGCCTTGCCCATGCTTCTTGCACCTGCTTGCAGAGTGCTCCGCTTGTTCCTTACCTTAGGCTTGTACCTGGGACAGGGATTTTTTATTTCTTTTCTGTGTGTCAAACTCAGCTGATGACCGAGGTCATTGGCTTCTTGATGGTGGCACAAAGCAAGTCATCAACACTGTAATTGTAATTGGTTGCCCAGAGAGGTGGTTGATGCCCCATCGCTGGAAACATTCAAGGTCAGGTTGGACGGGTCTCTGAGTATCCTGATCGAGTTGAAAATGTCCCTGCTCATTGCAGGGGGGTTGGACTAGATGGTCTTTAAAGGTCCCATCCAACCCAAACCATTCTATAATTCTATGATTTTTTTGAAATAGCTGGCTTCCCGTCTAAAATTGCCCCTTTTTACCACAATTCAGGGTAGCAACATGCTTAAAAACATCCTTCCCCCCTCCAGTGGGGGATGAACTTCTATCTTTGGGGCTGCTATAGCCAGATCTTGCTTAGAAAAAGACCTCATCAGGACTGTTGCTTTCACCATTGCAGTGGAGAGCTCTGACGTGTGGCAAGCCCTTCTCAAGGACATCAAAGAGGAAGAGAAAATGTCACCGCACTGGACAGGGCAAATGGGAGTCACTCGCGTGGGGAGCATTACCGATGATTGCTATCCTTTTTAGATCACTCCCAGTTCATTCGGATGCAGTGCCAATTGAAGTGATAATGACTCCTCTTTCAATGGCAGCTTTCATTCGAAGTATTTTGATGTGCCAGTAAGAGTTGCTTTAAAATGCCAGCAATAAATACACATTCAAAGCAATACACTTAGTGCCTCGGCTGTTAAGTCCATATATGTTTACATCAGCTGTGTTTTTGACTGAATAAATGCTAGGCAAGAACAATACTCACTGCATTTTCCACCACCTTCCCTCCACACACACACACAAAGCCACTCACACATGCACGTCTACGCACACGTTCCCTCTTCCCTGCTTTCTGGAGAGATGAGACTGAGGTTTTCCAAGAGATGCAAGCATCTTCCCACTTTGCAACCAGGGTCAGTTACACTGTCTCACTGTGCCATGTATCTCCAAGAAAATACATGAAGGATTCCTCTCTTAGGGACAGGATGCCCACAACGTCTTCTTGGGATCAACTTAATAGGAAGAGCAAAGATCATTCTGAATATCAAGAATCCTCGATATTCTTATTGAGTCACCTTCCTCGGGATGTGCTTTCTACAGCATACCAAGGTCAAATACCAGACTTGAAGCCACAGGAAGCCATGCAATCAAAGCTCCTGCTCACCATCATCTTTTGGGTGAATAGGGGTATGTCTGAGCCCTGTCCAGCACATAAGGGGATCTCTGGATGAGGAGCATGAGAGGTCAGAAAGGGGAAAGAAGACAAGGTGGTATGACTGAGCAGACCCAGCCAGAGTTAGACCTAAAAAGGAACCATCTTGGGTCTAAATTTGCTTCGCTGTGCCTCAGCAGAGAATCTTTATGTCTCTACCATGTGGCCAGGAGTCAAACTTAAAGTCAAACTTAAGTGGAACTTGTAGTCTTATATGTATCTACTTTAAGTACTTAGAGATCTCCCTAGCCCTTGAGACCTCACAGTCTTTAATACAGTTGTCCTCACAGCCCTCTGCTAGATATGCTCTTATCTTCATATACAAGGAGCTGATATCCAGAGACCCTCAGTTAACCCACAGGATAAGATGCTTATTTTTATTAACACCGGTGTTAAAATCCTAGTGATCACAAGCCCCGCTAACCACCATCTCCTGCTGGTGGTATAACTGGTTAGCTTTGGGATGGGGGAAGCACCTCTGTTACACCAGAAATCGGGGACTGAAGCCCCCCTGATATATCAATATCATGGTGTCCCCAAATTTTGGCAATCAATGAATGTGACATGGATCATGTTCACTGCCAAAATTTGTATCTTGTTGTACGATATGGGTTTCAGAGCACACATTTCAGAATAGTGTGTACCCAGTTTGAGGCTTCATGGATGCTCAAAAGTTTTAAGCCTTTCTGGTCAGATGGATTAATCTTATTCGGAATACGAACACAATTATTTGCAACCAGGTCATGCATTGAGCGTGATGGTCTGATTTGCATCTTCCTTTCGTTAGAATATTGTTTCTAGCTGATTGGGTGGTTAATCTGGCTGAGTCAGTCCAGCAGGACAGGGCATTCCAGAGGCATCTTTAGAAAACAAAGGCTGAAGCCTTGTCAAAAAGGATGTGCTAGTGTAGGAGAGTAATGATACATAGGGAGACTGCACCCCAAGTTATCATGAGAATTTTCATGAAGAATTCCTTTCTCCTTGAGGGTAATGGAGGTCTGATGTAACTTCACCAGACCACAGACACCCAGAAGGCTCCAGATTTTCTTCCAGCTTGAAAGTCTGCAGATACAATTCAACAACTAATGCCCCAGCCCACGATTTATTTTTTTTTTTCCCTAGCCAGGTGCTAGTCATTGACTTCATGAGGGACAAATAAATTGCTTTATCTTTTCAGGCGTCATCAAAGACAGTGACACTTGCCTCCTTGGCAAATGGCTAAGAGAGCTACAGATGAGAAGGGTTGTCAAAGACAAATTGGGGATTGTTGAGTTCATCTCAGCAGATGTCTAAAACTTGGCTCACTGAGCCCCTTTGGCTTTCATTTGACACTTCTGGACATCACATTTCACTCTCACTTTGCATTGTAAGTCCTCACAGGGCAGAGAATAGCCCACTAAAAAGGTTTGTGCATCATCTGACTTGCACAGATCCACCATACCAAAGGATAGGTGGGATGGCTTCCTTAATAAAATTCCTGCCACAGCAGGGGTCTTGACTTACAGGACATCTCAAATTTTCAGATTTCTCTGAAGGTATCTGGATGTCATGTGTCAGTCTGTGATAAGCAGGACAGATCAGAGGAATGTGGTTTCTTCTGGTTTTGATTCCATACAATGAGTAAATTATCTTCTACATGGATCAGCTATTAGAGGAGAAGGAAACACTTAGTGAATGTTATTGTATTTATTTTTAATTCCCCTGTGCCTGTAAAGTCCTACTTGAAGGCACCAAGCGAATACAGACAAAAGACTGCTTATCACCTGAAAGTAAGGGGAGACAGGCTGTAGCTACAAAGAGGCGGGCAGCGCATTTTCAACGCCTGCTCAAGTACACGCAGCATGTTGGTGGCCTGAACTTTCCAGTATTGCTTTGACATCCTCAGACCTTACATTTCTGAGATATTATCAGCAAATTCCACCACCCCAATGCTGACTGGGAAGAACTACTAGCAAAAGAAGGTCAGTTTGCACTGTGGGATTTCATTATGTGTGTGTTATGTTTGTAAAACCACCTAAGTCCACAGAGGGCTGATGGTAGCAGCGAATGGTGTCATCCTCCTTGCATGAGCTGCTCCGACCTAATCCAGCAAAAGAGTGAGCCAGCCCTCAAAGTGTTCATGGTGGTGGAGCACTGAGCATGCCCTAAGCGCAGGGCAAGACAGAGGGAAGGGAAGGAAACTTTCCCTTGCCTGGAGAACAGCATCCCAAAGGGGATTGCTGGGCACCTCCAAATCCAGATGACAGCTATGAGTTCTGGGCAAGGTGTGTGGGGTCTTCTGGGAGGGCTGTTCTCAAGGTCTTGAGGGAAGGACCATTGGTATGGCAGAGGTGTTGACTGGGTTCATTCAAGAGTAAATGAAGTTTGAGCTGTATACAAGGGCTTGTTCCTTAGGTGATCCTGAGCGCTTGACTGTAAAATCATGATGTGAAAACATAGTCTAAACAAGGTTTAGCAGTGACCACCTGCATTAGCCACCTGGCCCCATTCATGCATCACTATTGGTTTATGAATATTTGGGAAATACTAGGGATATTTCTTCCAGACTCCCTTTCCCATCATTTTTCACTCCAGGACCACTGTGTGTAACAACTTATTTCTGACAGCTCTGGGTAAGTTGGAAGTTTCTGGATATCAGGCAGTTGCCTATTAGCAAGCACGAACATCTGCCCTGCAGATTTAATTTGACCCAGCCTATCAGGATTGCCCAACGATGGCCATCTCTCCCGGCTGAACACAGAGGGGTGGGTTGGTGCCCACCTCAGGTTTAGACCTCAGTTCTGCAGGTGTCTGTCACGTTAGCACAGGATGCAAGTACACTTTGCCGCGTCCTCTCCCAGCAGTTTACACGACCCGTGTCCTGGTTGGAAGAGAGCCATCCACCTTTGCAGGCAAAGCAAGGCCTTTCAGACACCATGACATGTTGTGGCACGTGATAAGTCTGGTCAGCAGAAGACCTCTGAAGCACAGCAGGCACATGAGGTGGCAGAACAGAAGGGATCCCACAGCCTGGAGGACGCATGAGCACAGGAGATCCAGCCTGAACATGAGGGGAGTGAGAGGCAGGAGCCTTCTGCATCATCCTTGCATTCATTGTGCAAGAGTTGGCAGGCCTGATTTAGGAAGAATTATGTAAAAGATGTCCAATTAACCTAAAAAGGTAAATAAACCACTCCTGTTGCTTTGTGGGAGATTCAGGGTGTTTTTTCTCTTCTTAGCAGCAAATATTGTAAAAGCAAACACCAAACGTTTTGGAGGGAACAGCTTGTCATGGAAAATGGTGTTCATCACTCCCTAGGACTGTGCGTGAATCAGAGGTGTAAAAGGATTCACACCTAATACCTACAAAAACTGGAGGGGAGGGGGACGTATCCCAAAGCCCCAGGCTGAGCAGCACCATGAGAAATGGTCTGATTCCTTCTAAAACCTCTGAAGCCCAAGTGTTGGTTGGATCAGAAAGGCAGAGCGGCAGGACCCCATGTTGGTGCTCTCCAAGCATTTTGTTCACCGTTTCCAGACCACATGGGATCACCTTCACATTTCCATACCCCAGGCACAGCTACATCTCCCTGGTGAAGGAAATGGTCTCCTCCTCCTCGGAGAGTCAGACCTCCTTGTTCAACGAAATGCACTTTGAGATACCTGTGTATGAAGAACCAAGGGTCTGTTAAAGCAATGGGAAGAGCCAGATTTTTCTCTTACTCCTGCACATTAGGAGTAACTTTATGTAAGTGTCGCGGAGGTAAGCAAGAGTAGAAACAGATGTGGAGCATAGCTACAAACAGGATGTGAAAATAAACTCATTACTCCATCTGCCCAACATAAACAGCGTGAAATTAGCAGCAAGCGAGGAATAAAAATCCAGACAAATGGCCTTTTAAAGAGAGCAGAGGGAGCTGGAAGGGCTGCTATTAGAAAAGCAGAGGCACAGAAAGCCCAAGCCATGCACAACCCGGTGCATATCCCGAGGTCCCTGGTCAGTCAGGGGCAGACGTAGAGGAAAATCCCGTGGTGGAGAGTCACCGAGCTGCTGTTTTTTAAGGCAAAACCAGAAAGGCCACTCTGTCTTTGGGAGACAAGACCCATTTTTGCTTTTGTCCCTGCCTGTTAGGAAGCACTGTCTATTTTATAATTCACAGAGATTTTTTTTTTTTTGTCCCCCTAAGAGGCACCGTCTTAATGTTGCATAAAATTACTCTCTCAGGGGTAGTTTGAAGAGGAAAACGTGGTATTATGTTGTCTTAGTTGCAAAGACATCGCTAACAATAAAAGCTCCTGAATGATTTGGTTTTTAAGCGACATGATTATGGAACAGGTCATTCGTGACGCTCCACTTCAAGTTGTTTCAAGCACCTCTGTCATAAAGTCTGAATGGGGGGTGTTTTATGCTTTGGGCTTGAGCTGTAAATATTCACCCCTGGCCTTTGTTCTATGAAGCAAGTCTGAGCTTGAGGATATATTTACTTAAAATTTTGAGGGAAAATTTCTCAAATGGTCGATCTGCTTGATTTATTTAAAGCGGGATCCCAAAGTGTTTTACAGCTTTTACAGGCTGGCTGTGTTTATAACCATCCTGGGGAGTATCTTCTGCAATTCATGTAGCGGAAAGGGGCGAGGGGGGTCATAATTTCTATTTTAACCTACTTTTCCAGCAGCTGACATGACACTGACAAAGTCATCTCTTCTAGAATAAAACCTGCCATGCTTTATCCTCGTCCAGAGAAGATCCTTTGGAGAAAGCCAGGGCAAAATAAGTCAAGCATTTTTTTTTTTTTCCTCCTATAGATTCTGCTGTGCATGGAAAATGCAGTGGTGTCTGAAAGCAGACAATGAGCAGCTCCGGCTCATTTTATGGATCTCAGTGAAATTGCAGACCAAATGATATTTCAAGGAAAGCGGCTCCTTGTGTTCGGAGTTCTTCGAGATATGACAGCCCAAGGCAGAGTTTCCTACGTGTTGGAAATAATTTCTCTCACCACATTTGGCAGATCCAAACAAGCCTTGAGTGCTAAATAAACCAGGTCTATGAATAAATCAGGGGTAGGAGAACTCAAATTTGAGGTTTTGTGAGATTTGAAATAACTGAAAGCTTGACATTGGCCATGAGGCACTTTGAAATAGTCTGGAGTTTGAAGAAATGTTTTGCATTTGAGGTGCCATTGGGCTATTTCAGGAGGAAACCTCCTGGTGGGTTCACCCAAAGTTTGTAATAAACATAATTGAAATATCTGAACTCCAGCTGCTACCTTCTACTCCAATCAAGAGTAACAGAAGCAGCTCCTTCTTTGCAAACACCCTGTGACTGCTGAGGGAGAAGCAATGGATATTCCAGGCTCAAGTGCTGAATTGGGAGGGCAGCAGAGGCAGGTGCAGAAACTCAGGGCAGGAGAGGTAGCAGGTGGAAGGAGGAAAAAGGGACTTTACGGAGAGATCAATAGACTTCTGGAGAGAGAGGAGATCTAATAAAGCTCTCAGAGATGGAAATCAGGGCCCCATATTTTTCTCAGGAGAGAGGATTTTCTAATATTGTCCACACTGGGTCTCACCAGGAGCAGAATCTAGAGGGGCTCAAAAACCAGAAGGTGCCTCCACCTTATCTACCATGTGAAGGGCAAGATGTCCTTACCCTTCTGGTTCCTATCCAAAGGGAAGACAAGTTATGTTAGTGACAAGAAGTTCCTTTGGGAAGTATTTGAGAAGTTGTCCTTCAAGGTCATGACAACAGTTTCTTTTTTTATAGTACAGGAGGGTCTGAAATTACATTATATGCACAGGGACTGATTCTCCTCTTCCATAAATGAGGTTCCCCCCTCCATCACTCCCCCAAGCCATGGTGCAGTCATGACTGACCTATGTCAACACGCTTCAGAGCATCACACCAACTGCAAGGAGTACAAATAGCCTTGACCTGACCCCCATCTCCTCTCCATCACCTGAGTGCCACCATGCCCCGCTGGGCATGGCTGAACCTCTGACCCTGCCATTGTCAGGGTGCAGCCATGCAGCCGTGAGCCTTGGAGTAAGGGACATCCCCAGGAGTCACTCTGGATGCAGCCAGCTTGCTTTAGAGAGGACAAACACTTAATAGCATGGAAATGGTCTGCTCCAGGCCACGGCGGTACAGGACCACAGAGCCCCACTGACGATGTTTAATTTATTGGTGTACTCACAGCATTAATATCTTCCTCCCATGCTATCCTCTACCCTTTCAGGATGGGGAACAAGAGCATTTTTGATATTTTTACAAGTAACTGAGGAGAATTTACAGAAGCTTGGAAAAAACCGAGACAAAACGGTGTGAGTCCTGGGGATGTGATGACAGTGAATAAGGGACAACTCCTGGGGTACATGAGGGCTTACTCCATGGCAAAACACCACACACAGAGCCATTCATAGCTTCAGGGAGGTGTGGGCAGAGTTAAATGGTGTGCAAGGAGGAGAGGCTGGGGTGTCCATAACATTGGGCTGCTGTTAACTTTGGAAGATAGAAATGAGATGGACTGCTGGGAGAGCAAAGGGTTTGGAAAGGTTTTTTTGCTCCAAACAGGAAAGAGCAAGCATCAGGAGCTGGCTGAGTTTCTGCCACATGTAATCCTGCTTCCAGGCTGACCCTGTCCAGAGTCACTCTCCCAAATCAGGAAGAACCTCTAGTGACCTCTCCTTCTGGACACCACATGCATCACACTGTTGCAGGTGGCCCAGCGATATGAGAGAGAAGGTTGAGTTGAGGTGTTGAATCTCAGGTTGTGTCTTGTCTCCTTAACATCCCTCCAGCTTCCTTTCACTCACTCCTGTTCCTCTGCGATGCTGCTGAGCAGTGCTGCAGTACACTCGAGCAGCCAGCGCTCCCCATCATGTGGGCAATCCATGAGTAAGAGTGGCAAGCCTGGCCATTTAAACCCTCCAGTTGACCTACTGGGCAGGGATCTGCCCACTTAAAGATTTCAGAAGCAGGGTCATTGCTTGTAGAGTAGACGGTGATGAGAGGGATTTCCATCTCTGCATGTGAAGATGGGCATCCCAGCCTGGCCCTGCTCATGGTAGACACAATTCATTTCCCACCTGAGGTTGCTCCATCACCCTCACACCACTTCTTCGGTTTTCTTGCAGAAGGTATGGCGGAAGCTGTCAGCTCGAGCAGGGACTGCCTTCAAGCAGGTGAGTCCTGTACCAACGACCCCATCTGCAGCGCCAAATTCAGGACCCTCCGGCAATGCATCGCAGGCAATGGAGCCAACAAGCTGGGCCCCGACGCCAAGAACCAGTGCCGGAGCACCGTGACGGCCCTCCTCTCCAGCCAGCTGTATGGCTGCAAGTGCAAGCGAGGCATGAAAAAGGAGAAGCACTGCTTGAGCGTCTACTGGAGCATCCACCACACGTTGATGGAAGGTCAGTCGAGCAGGGTACTCATTTCTGATCAGCTTCCTGAAAGGGAATTACTGCTGGGGCTGTCTGCAGAACTCCCCAGCACCAACGTGGCTGCAAAAAAAAGGTCACTCCTATAGTATTTCATTCCCTCTCAAGACCTACCGATCCCCAAGATAATGGCATTTTGGGGAAAGCAGTCCTGAAAACCTGAGACACCTCCTTCCTTCTTTTTAACCTGGCCTCTTTTTTATGACATTCCCAGTATACCTTGACATCTTTTGCTGGGGAAACGCACGGTGTGTTTCGCATCTAAGTATGCTAGCCAAGACCACGAAAGGCGTGGATTTTACAGAAACGCTATACAAAGCATGGACATTGAGGAAAAAACAGCACGAACATAAAAAAGTCATTCTCTTGGATGCTCTCAAATGCACCAATGTCTTTGGGTTAGTGAAGATTTGGGGCTGGTGACATCAAGTTGGAATTTAAAGTGTTCCCAGAGCCAGTATTTAGTAAGTTTGGATTTTGACGTTTTTTAAGAGTCATCATAAAAGTGCACCTCAGTGGCCATAACTCTTCCTTGTCAGGCTGGTGAGTATTTTATGCACCGTGAAAATTAAAATGGGGAATAAAACAGAACCTTCCAGCCATGGGCTACGAAATAGATTAATAAAACACTGCTAGCTGAAAGCTGAAAGGAAAGGTGCAGGGTTGACAACACAGGCCAAAAGGCCAAGCGAAACAAAGAGGATAGAGACTGTAATGTACAGGCTTGCCAGAAAGGGATCTGCTTGGTCAAGTTCCCGGAAAGCTTTCAGGTGCCACAGCTTGCAGGGTGCAGAGCATGGTGATACGATCTGACCGGGGAAATAAAAGACCTCAGCATCCTCCAAGATCCAATCTTTCCCATAATTATGCGCCAGATGAATTTGTTTGCACTGAAGCCTGCGGAAGAGGTGGTAATCCAGCCTCTCCATTCATCTTCGCAGGCTGCGTTGCAACTCCTTCCCCCCGATCTTGGTGGCCTGAAGCTTTGGACATAGTTCATCTGCCAGGTGGCTGTGCAGGACAGTGGTGTCAGGAGGACTTCCAGCTTCGGGACCATGGCTGGAAGGGCAGCGAGAGGGTGGCAGGGAGCGCTGGGAGCAGGCAGGGGCCAGGCATGGGTCTCCAGATGCAGAGGAGGAGATGGGTGATGGATGGGCAGGTCCATGGGCTTCCTACCCAGCGGCTTGGGACCACCACCTTGGGGACGGCTGTCAGAGGGCTGCTCTCGGAGACTGCCAAGGCTCTGCCCTACTTCTCCTCTGCTGTCATGTCCTGAGCCCCACATTTTTTAAAGCACTGAGTTCACTTGCAATGCAGATTCACACTCGCAAACCTTTGATTTCCTTGCCTTAATTTCCCCAGGGAAATATACTTCATAATAGTCACACGTTTCAGAGTCCTTACACATGTTTAATTGACTGAGAAAGGAAGCCAATCCACATGCTCCGTGTAGAGCTTTATCTCTCAGTCATACATACCCAGGAGGCTGTAAAAAGCTTCCTAGAAGCCCTCTTATAAAATCAATTGTGGAAGTGTGTGCTCAGGGAATTTACAAAGCATACTATTTACTCAGCTTCTCTTGAGCGCGCCTGTGTTTAGCCACCTTCCCATTTGGAGACACAATAACATGATGACAACCCGATAACAATTCTCTGATAAGGTGCTATATCATCAGGACATAAAACTGCTATGCTGGAACATACAAATGGGCCCCTCTCCAGTCTGTAACGATGCAAGATATTTCAATGAAGGTGTAAAGCTGCCTTGTAATGCACCTGTGGTAATTGCACAGGGCTGCGTTACCCTGGGAGCCATTTCTTCCTGACCGCAGCTGGTGATCAGCATATGCCCGGAGCATGAGGTTTGATAGTCCTTTTATCCCAGCCAGTACATCTGCTGTTGCTGTCCATATCCATCTAAATGTCTAATAATAAAAAAAAAAAAAAAATACCGAGCTGTTTGCTTCAATAATATTCTGTGGTATCCATCAGGATGATGGGGCATTACAGACCATTGAGCGGATGAAAGGGAAGCACCGATTGAATAAAATTAGCTTCCCAGCAACTTAAAAATGAAAAAGGGAAGTTTCTGGGGGAGCTGTGGGTCATTAGCTCTATGCCAAGTAAGAAAGGGCTGTTGGCAAGGAAAAAGGGAGAGGTGTTAATAAACATGAAGGTGTATGTTGCCACACGCACAACTCTGTGCACAGCCCTGGCTGTGTCCTAGAAAGAGGTGAGGACCACTGACCCAGGGAGGGACATATGGGAAAGAGCAAGAAGGGTGATGGAAACCCCGTGTGTGTCTAGGGAGCTGGTGGTTTGAACTCTGCCCATGAGCAAGAACCTGTGCTACAGTCTGGTGTCCTCAGAGGCAATCCCTGAAAAAGGGTCCAAGACTTGAGCTATAGAGGGTTGCAACTCAACAGTTCCCTGAGAGGTTATCCTACTCCAAAGCTGTGGTATGTTTTTAAAAGCCGGTTACGTCCTATTCCCTTCTCTAAGGACATGGCCACGTGTCCGTTCCTGTGACTCTGAGTATCCATTTACCTACGGCCTTTAGAGCACATGTCCCCATGGACCCACCAAGCAAACCTGCCCTCAGTTGCCTTCTCAACTTCTTTTTTCACCCCAGGCATGAACGTACTGGAGAGTTCCCCTTACGAGCCGTTCATCAGGGGCTTTGATTACGTCCGGCTGGCATCCATCACAGCAGGTAGGTGGGTGGGACGATGCTTTTACACTTACTGGTTCAAACTGGGGGGAACTGGCTGTGGGATCAAGTGCTACAGACAAGGCAGTGCTTTGTGCTCTCTTGTGGTCTCTTCACAAAGCATTGCATGGTTCAGGTACAGCAATTGTTTTTCCAAGGAGCTGCTTATGATTCCTGTGCTAAACCTTTACATATCCTAGGAAGAAGCACTTCTGATTTTCATCCTTTGGCTTTTTCATGTCCATACTGTAAAGGGCTGGGACTGAGGGATGTGGTAGGAAGGCCTCTCCCAATGAGCCATCACAGGTGAGCTGATTCTCCATAGCAGGCGGATGACCCGTGCCACGCAGACACCCTGCCGAGCAGGGGCTGCTTGGGTATCGTTAGGTATGAGAAGGTGCTTCCACATCAGTTACAGGGTCAAGCTCTGCAGGCAAAAAGGTCAATAACCCGACCTACCGGTTGATCCCAGCCACAACCTTTAACCCCATGCCCTGAGGGCAACCTCAGGACTCAGACCCGTGTTCTGCTTTGCATCATGTAATCCACTTAATAACGTGAGCAGAGCTGCCCGACACCTTTTAACCCCCTTAAGGGCACGAACCCACGGCTCAGCAGTTAAAAGGTCAGTGCGGTAGCAATTAAGCCATCCATCACAGCTGCCACCACAATCAGTATTCGACTCTGCTTATGCCTCACGGCCATGGGGAAGCTTTACCAACAGTAAATTTTTGTTATCAACCTACCCATCTGAGAGCAGGTAATGTACTCCTTATGTGTCTCTGGCAGCTGTGCCAAAACAGCAGCCCTGTTGCAGCTCTTCCCAAATGTGCACCTGACTCTGGGGTGGCATCCACAGCTGGAGCTCACCCAAGCGAGTAAGGAGCAGCAGGTCCCTGCAGCCGACGGATGTCTGCGGTCCCTGCGATGCTGAGGCACTCGTTAGGTGAAAATGTCCAAGAGCAAATTAACTCATCAGCCCTCAACAATCTGAGTGGTGAGAGGAAGGGGGGTGTTCCCTGACCTCACGTCTTCTTATTGACTCCACTTGACTGATTTGAGCATGGAAAGTGATGCATGCACAAAGCTGTTTGCTGGGTCATGGCCTTCTTTTTACTTTCACTGAGAGTCCTACAGGGCTCTTCAGAGCACAGCAAAATCTAGGGATGGGGATTTTTATGCATGGTTAAATCATTGTCAGGTTTTTAAAGCAGACTGAAACCAGTTGGGCAGCAAAGTGAATGGGCCCCGAGCAGCAGGGATATGTAGCAAAGGATTCAACATTCATCTAGGGACATGAAGTTTCTTGGTTCAATCTTTTTTTTCCTTACTTATACTCATCAACACCTTCTATAAGATAACTTATGACCTGCTGCCCCATGCCTGTCCAGTGCCCAGTCTCATACAGTCAACATCACCAAAGGACCCTCAAATCTACCAAAAAAAATTCCCAGGAACTTGTTGAAGCATAAGACATCCCCATGCCAAGTCAGAGCAACAGATACTTTTAATCCAATTTTACATAAACATTATATGGTCACTATTGAAACTATACAAACAGAATTATATCCCTCCACTTTAATTGTAGCAGTGATTTTAAAAAAGCACATCCTCTGTTGCTGTGTGAGAAGAGGAGAAAAGCTAGCGTGTTTGCTGTGATTCATGAGCTGAATGGGTAACGAAACTCTTCCAAAGAACTCTTTCCTACACCTTTGCTGACAGCTCCCTAGCGTAAACTAATGCTCTAACAATATTCATCTCTGGGCATTTTTAAAGAGAAGGACCTACGTGGTGGGAACACAACAGGCAAAAGTTTCGCCCACCATAAAATAACTGCAAAACTTGGAATTTGACTTCCCGCTCATCATAAGCAGCAGGGACAACAGGAAGGGAAAAATAAGTGCTCAGATAAGGAACATCCGATAATGTCAGTGAAAATGAAGGAGGGCAGCCAGTTCTGAAGTGCTCAGAGAGACTGTCAATGTTTTAACTCTTGTCAGCAGTGACTGGCTGGTTTTAACTCCTGGCCAAAGATAGGGCTTGACTCTGCATTGGAAATTTATCATTCTGGGGATTTTTCCTCTGTGAGAAAAATCCTTCTCTGCTGGGGAGAAAGTCCTTCTAGTGTGCTTCAGGTCATAGGCTTAATTCAGAGAGGTGAAAGATGGCTTCGAATTCCATTTTCTCTCTCACGCTTGGAGGACCCTCATCTTATCTGCCCAATCAGACAGAGCCTAATGTCTTGACTGACTCTTACCAAGGACTCGGTAGCATTTCCCCCTCCATAAAACAGAGCCCCATCCATCTCTGAAGGAGCCCTAAAACCACTGTAATACAAATACATTTCCCTCTTACCTATTTCCCACATTTGCAGAAGAAGTCGTTGGCATATAAACTCGTAAGACCCCTATTTGCCTGCCAAAGACAGTGTGTTTCTCATCCATCATCACAGTTTTTGCCTTATTTTCCTCATTGTTCCCCCTGCTACAAGTTTTCCTCCATGTCCCCTCCATCCCCACAGCACACCCCGGCTCTCCCAACCAGACCGCTAAGCTGGGACTTTCTTTCTCCTCTTGTTTGAGAGGAAATGGAGAGTGATTTTGCTGGAGCCACCGAAGGGGTGACCCTGCAAAGGGTGTGGGGAGAGACACACACATGCTCACACGCAGGCACCATCAAGGTCCCAGGGGTATCAGGTTGGATGGTAGCTGTGATCCCCATCCCGTGAAGGCACTGTCAATGCTTAGGATGTGGGCATAGTGGGCAGGACTGGTCTGGGTGAGGGAAGCCAGAGCATTGTGGTGACACTTTGAGACCCAAACAGCTTTCACTTAGCTGGGCAGGTCCTGGGATGAACATAGCAGAGCTGCTGCCAAAGCCAGACTTGACCCTCCAGAGGCCCGAGGAAACTCATTGCACAGGGTAGAGAGTCTAGGGTGCAAGGACTAGTGCAGCCCACCCATGTATCAGAAGACTCAGCTTTGCCATTCACTCAGTGTCTGATCTTGAGCAACATTTTGGAAGGTCTATTAGAAGAGATCCTGTCACATTGGAGGATCTGATCATGGCCATTAGATGCGCTTTCTATTGACTGCTGTCTTCCCAGGCCTCAAGCTGGTTAATTAACATTGGTAAAGTGTTATGAGATGCCCAGGATAGAGCAAAGCTTTGTTTTATTAAAGGTAAGAGCTTGGTGGAGCAGGCTCTGGGGTGTGAGGTTTGTTGTGTGGCTG